>NC_053028.1:648608573-648684574 GCF_003073215.2 Triticum urartu | reverse complement strand
CAAGTCAGGGATGACATGCTAGCAGTGACCTCTCCCACATAATACTTGCCATCGGTCTAGTAAAGTAGTCAATTGCTTAGGGACAATTTTGCAACTCCTACCACCACTTTTCCACACTCGCTATATTTACTTTAGTTGCTTCTTTACCTTAACAGTCCCTAGTTTTATTTTCGTGCTCTTTATTATCTTGCAAACCTATCCAACAACAGCTACAAAGTACTTCTAGTTTCATACTTGTTCTAGGTAAAGCGAACGTCAAGCGTGCGTAGAGTTGTATCGGTGGTCTATAGAACTTGAGGGAATATTTGTTCTACCTTTAGCTCCTCGCTGGGTTCGACACTCTTACTTATCGAAAACTGTTGCGATCCCCTATACTTGTGGGTTATCAGTCATATGTATGACCATGGGCTAATTTACCTCTGCCTGTGCGCTGATGCGGGGCTGGCTGGTGTTCGGCGTGAGTTACCGTTTTGTCTCGACCACGTGGTGGTCGGTCAGCCGCATTGTATGATGGAGGTATGTAGTTCGGCACCTCCTCGTCAAACCGAGGTAGTAATTTGCGCTTTGGGTAGCTTTTGGTTGGGCGCTTGAGGCCGTACTCTTCGGCTGCTAGGACATCCGTCCATTTATCATTGAGCACATCTTGGTCAGCTTGAGGCTGCTGCTGCTTCTTTTTCAGGCTCCTTGCCGTGGCGATTAGCTGGCGCTTGAAACGCTCCTGCTCCAGAGGTTCCTCAGGCACGATGAAATCGTCGGTGCCGAGGCTCACCTCATCCTCGGAGAGCGGAAGATAACTTCCGTTCTCCGAGTCTTCGTGCGTGGCCTGCTTGTCAGGGCTGGTCTGCCCATCTTCCCGTTCATCTTGTTCATTAGCTATATCGACGGGGTCTTCATTGTCTTCGACACCTTCTGGAGTGTTGTCTTCTCCTGTGCCGGTGCTGCTGTCTTTGCTGCGGTGTGACTTAGAGCGGCGCCGCTGACGCCGGCACTTGGACTGTATTTCAGAAGGTTTATCCTTAGCTGGATCTCCTTGTCCTCGCCGCTTTTCTCCTTTGGTGAATCCACCATGTATACATCATACAAGGAAGTGGTCGTCCAGCGTCCGGTGAACGGCGGGTTCTGTACCTCTTCTTCTTCGGCATCGTCATCCATACCATCGATGTCCTCGGAGTCGTAGTCAAGTTCGTCGGTCAAATCCTCGGCCGTAGCTATGAAGTGGGTGGCGGGTGGGAAGCAAAATTCTCCATCGTCAGCTCCTAGTTCGAGCCGGATATAGTTCGGCTATGAGTCCTCTGTCAAGGACGGGTTCTTTTACGAGTTTAGCACATCGCCCAAAGGCGAGTGCTGGAAGATGTCTGCAGCGCTGAATTCAAAGATCGATAAACGATCAAGCTCGGCGTCTGCGGGTTCACGTGGTTCGGAACTTACGGCCGGAGACGAGTCCAGAATTCCGCTGACAGAGACGTCGTGAGAGGTTAAGTCTATATGCGGCTCCAACGCTGTGGAATCTGTGGCCTCCATGGTGGGGTTGAACCTCTCGTCCTTGGGTGGCGCAGCTTGCTCCGGATCCAGGGCCAGAGCGGTTACATGAGCAATCTCCTGGATGCAGCCTGATGACAAATCTAGGTCATGATCATCGGGGTGACCGGGGGCGGCTACCGCGGTCTCGAATCCGGCGAAGATCAAGTCTTCACGGATGTCCGCAACGTAGTTCAAGCTTCCGAATCCGGCCTGATGGCCAGGGGCATAACTTTCGATCTGCTCCAGATGGCCAAACGAATTGGCCCGTAGTGCGAAGCCGCCGAACACGAAGATCTGTCCGGGGAGGAAAGTTTCTCCTTGGACAACGTCATTATTGACGATTGAAGGGGCCATCAAACCTTTTAGCGACAGCATAGAGGAACTCTCAATGAAAGCACCAATGTCGGTGTCAAAACCGGCGGATCTCGGGTAGGGGGTCCCGAACTATGCATCTAAGGTCGATGGTAACAGGAGACAAGGGACACGATGTTTACCCAGGTTCGGGCCCTCTCTATGGAGGTAATACCCTACGTCATGCTTGATTGGTATTGATAAATATGAGCATTACAAGAGTTGATCTACCTCGAGATCGTAGTAGCTAAACCCTAGAGGTCTAGCTTGTATGGCTATGATAATGAATCTCCTATCCGGACTAAGTCCTTCAGTTTATATAGACACCGGGAGGATCTAGGGTTACACAAGGTCGCTTATAAAGAAAGGAATCTATATATCCGGTCGCCAAGCTTGTCTTCCATGCCAAGGAAAATCCCATCCGAACACGGGTGCAGTCTTCGGTCTTCGTATTTTCACAACCCGTCACTCCGGCCCATGGCTAACAGGCCGAACGCCCAAGGACCCCTTAGTTCAAGACTCCCTCAGACATGTCTGTCTCGATCAACCGGTGCATGCATGCATGGCCACTGACAAGTAGCCTAGCTAACAACTGAGCGATTTTCGTCAAAGTCTAAGAGTGTCCGTCTACTTTGATGTGGACGCAGAGATAAATTGAACTTTGAACAAAGCTAGGCGGAGTTAAGATGCTAGTGTTGTCATCGCCATGAATTTATATTTAGAGAGAGTTATTGTGAAGACAGATAGTGATGAATTCTTAAACTGTTTGATGGCTGGCCCCAAAAATCCACTTTCACGTCAATACTATGTACATACATACTCTCTCCGTTCCAAAATAGATGACCTAACTTTGTATTAAAAGTTAATACAAAATTGAGTCATCTATTTTGAAACGGAGGAAGTACGTATGTACGCCACTATGCGTGTGCCGACAAAAGTTTATAACATAGTAACATCATTGTTAAGCGATAATCATTGTACGGATCAGTAGTCGTGTTGTACGATGGTATATAGCACATCAATACTTAACATTTACTTAGGGTTTGTCCAGGAGTGATTAGTTTAACAGGAGCGATCGCGTAAGTTCCAAAGGCAAGTGGGGGATCCAGACTGACATCATGCAGAGTACAATCAAAATACACATAAACACAAACAATGACAAAACATGCCTAAAATATGGTGGGGTGGACACCATTATTGAAGTACAGAACGAAGTTCACTATAACGGAAAATTAAAGCAGGACTCCCACTCCGGGAGTGATTCCGGACTGCACGGCATAGGCCCGCGTGAGATGTGACAGTTTTGGCATAACTAGGCAGGGCAAAGCCTCTGGTAGAAGTACGTACGGAGTAGTATTGGTTAGCCGCACCATACCGTAGCTTGGCATCTCTGCACCTGCGCCACCTCGTTTTGTTTACTGGATGCTTGACTAGCAGTACTTCCATGTGAGTAAGCATTATATATGGAAGTATGCCTGATGCTAAGCGATGTGTGTACAATGGTTCATAAGATAGTCTTATTTTAAATTTTGCATGTAATTTAAAGATATCAAAAAATAATGTCTACAATGAATCATCTTTTAGCCTTATCTTCAATAATTAGCTATTTCTAAAAACATGATAAGACATATTATGTTAAAAAATCATCTCTTGTTTTCTCTTAAATAAGAGAAAACACATCTTTTGTTGTGAGTTCTGTCCCCGCCTTATCATTTATCTTACGTGGCATTCCTAACGTAGCATTATGGTACATCCCAACTTGAAGTCTGGAACCCACAGACGGACGCGGCATCAAACCGCCATGCTAGCTGGCTGTCTCTCATTTTTTTTTATGCGCGTAGAGTAGAGTGGTACGGACGCACAACTTTGCGTTACCACTTATGGCTACAAATTTTTTACTAGCTTAGATTATAGCATCGTCGCCAGCAACGCAACGTATGTGCGCGCTTTGCACAGGACACAACTTGGACGAGAATTAAGGAACATGCTAGTGCGAACACAGCTGCGCCATTGGGGTCGTACGCTGCCAAACGTGCGACCCTGTCTAGCACCTGACATGTGGAGAAACGAATCTCAAAGCAGGAAACTCGTTTCCATTTCCGACTTGCAGCCGCCCCGTTTACCAAATCCCTAATCCCTTTTTCATTCCTGACTACGCTCGCTAGCCGCCGCTGCCGCCACCGTCATTTTCCTGCTCGCTCTGTCGCGAAGTACCCGAGCCCGTCCCCGCTGTTCTCCCACGCCGTCCACAACCATGCTCCTCGACGCCCCGGCAGCTAGCCCATGGAGGCGCAACTCCTCTGCTCGCTGCGTCGCTAGCCACCGGTGCTCCTTCCACGGCCATGTTTCTCATCCGCCCCGCTCACGGCATTGGTGCTGTGGCCTGGCTACTCGGCGTTGGAGTTGTTACCTGCTGCTGCTGGCTGCATCTTGACACATAGGGCTGGACATTGACGAAAATGCAGAGCTTGATGTTCTGTCGACACTGACAAAATACGGGCAACATGATGTTCCTGGCGTCGAGCAGCACACCGGCGGCGATGTGACGAGCAGCCGGGGCGTATCACACCGGCGGCTGCAGCTTGGGTCGTGGGGGAGATTTGGAAACAGGGAAGTGGGGAACAAGATGCTGCTGCTTTAGGATTCGTAATGCCAGGTGTCACTAGCGGGAGAAGGTCTCACGAGCAGCTCTATGCGCCCCGGTCGCACAGGATTTCTTTCCCTGCAGCAGTGTTCGCGTACCATCTTTACCAGCTGTGACAAAAGTGGCGGGTAGGAGCGCCTGTGTGTGCAGTTCAGTCAGCTTGGTGGAGCCGCCGTGTGTGCCCTTTTATCTGTACGGTCACGAGTACGGTTTACGTGGAGGAGGAGGAGGTGCACATTCTTACCACTGCGGTCAAATTACTACGCTGTCCATTGCGGTGGACCGGTGGTTATTCATCTCAACTACTCTAGGACGAGTAGTCTACAGTGCCATGAGTTACTCTTCAATATATGGACATATAGGATCGATCGAAGCCACTGAACTGATTAAGAGCAATTGACGAAAATGCAGTACAAGCTGGTAAAGCCTTCTCATTTCTTCTCAGTGAAAGTGTAGTTCGGTGTTGCTCATCATGCATCATGCATGCATGTGTCGAGCTGAGTAAATTCCCGTGAAGTGACCCAACATAGACACTGCATTGCACTGTTGTGAAAATCCGACGTTGAATTTGTCTTCGCTCGCTCGAATGATCGGTGTCCTACACTTAACTTGATTTGATCTGAGGCATGCCATGTGCGGCTGCATGGAAAAGAAGGCCTCATATGTCCAGCAAGCTCCGCCACAGGCTCCGGCCGAACCTAACATGCATTGTCCGATTAGCTATGATCAGCACGGAAAGAAGAAACGTGGCAATAAAACTGAGCTCACATGAATGTCACTACATGTGACATTCGACATTAATTAGTTGACTTAATATGAGAGCAAGAGATCGACATAGAATGAAAGGTACAAATGAGCTACTACTACATAGTCGTCAACTTGGCACCTTCAGAAACCACTATGGATCATTGTCATCTCATATTTAGTTTTCCTCTCCCTTCTGAGATCCTGCTGTTGGCCTTGCGTGCTGCGCGCCAACGTTCACCAATGTGATAAACCGGTATGTCCCGCATGCAGAATTTCATGCTAGGTGCCATTTGTTTAGACGTGCGACGGACCAACCCATCCCCACTCATATCCTACACTCGTAGTGAACACACCATACACGTCTAGACAGCAGCAGCACCCGCTCGACATCGATCACATCATCGACGACAAACCTCCGATCTCCGGCCGATCAATTCCTCCACCAAACCATGACATGTACAGTCAAGAAACGACACAGGGAGGCGGGGCAACAATCTGTCAAATCTCGCGGCGCCCTAACGCCATGCCGCGCTTTCGGAAGAAAAGACCCTCCACAACGCGGGGAACATTGTTGATGTGTATGTTTGCCGCTTCACGGCCGGGACGCGTATGTGCGTGCTCCGCCACTCGCCGGCATCACGCACAGTGCAGTGCTCCTCTGGATCGGGCAAAGCAGGGGATAGGAGGCTATGATACCAACTTGTAACACCCACGATGCGGCTATATCTCTCACGTGTCGGAACACGATTTAGAGGCATAACCGCATTATAGGCAATGTCACAAGAGGAGTAATCTTTACACATCCCATGTACTGAATAAAAAAGAGGTACATAGTTGGCTTACAATCGCCAATTCACACAATACATGAATAAAGCATTACAACATCCAGATACAATCAAGGTCTGACTACGGTACCAAAATAGAAGAAGACCACCCCTAATGCTACAGATCCCCGATCGCCCCAACTGGGCTCCACTACTGATCGACTGGAAACGAAACAACATAACGAACACGATCTTCATCGAGCTCTCACTTGAGCTCGGTTGCGTCACCTGCACCGGTAGCATCGGCACCTGCAACTGGTTTTGGAAGGAATCTGTGAGTCACGGGGACTCAGCAATCTCACACCCTCGCGATCAAGACTATTTAAGCTTAAGGGTAGGGAAAAGGTATGAGGTGGAAAGGCAGCAAGCACTAGCATATATGGTGGCTAACATACGCAATTGAGAGCGAGAAGAGAAGGCGAAGCACGTTCGACAATCTATGATCAAGAACTGATCTTAGACTACTTACGTCAAGCATAACTCCAACACCGCGTTCACTTTCCGGACTCCACCGGAAAGAGGCCATCACGGCTACACACGCGGTTGATGCATTTTAATTAAGATAAGTTTCAGGTTTTCTACAACCGGACATTAACAAATTTTCATCTGCCCATAACCGTGGGCACGGCTTTGGAAAATTCAAATCCCTGCAGGGGTGTCCCAACTTAGCCCATCACAAGCTGTCACGATCAACGAAGGATATTCCTTCTCCCAAGAAGACCCGATTAGACTCGGAATCCCGGTTACAATACATTTCGACAAAGGTAAAACTAAACCAGCAAAGCCACCCGATGTGCCGACAAATCCCGATAGGAGTCGCACGTATCTCGTTCTCAGGGCAACACCGGATGAGACTAGCTACGAGTAAAACCAAACCTCAAGTTTCCCCGAGGTGGCCCCGCAGGCAGCTCGGTTCGGACCAACACTCAGAGGAGCACTGACCCGGGGGGGGGGGTTAAAATAAAGATGACCCTTGAGTCTGCAGAACCCAAGGGAAGGTGGTAGGTTGTTAGTGCAAATGGTAAAACCAAGGTTGGGCCTTGCTGGAGGAGTTTTATTCAAGGTGAACTGTCAAGGGTTTCCCATTATAACCCAACAGTGTAAGGAACGCAAAATCAAGGAACATAACACCGATATGACGAAGACTAGGGCGGCAAGAATGGAACAAAACGCCAGGCATAAGCCGAGCCTTCCACCCTTTACCAAGTATATAGATGCGTCAATTAAATAAGAGATATTGTGATATCCCAACAATAATCATGTTCCAACAAGGAACAAACTCCAATCTTCTCCTGCAACTAACAACGCTATAAGAGGGGCTGAGCAAAGTGGTTTGCTAGGACAAGATGGGTTAGAGGCTTGACTTGGCAATATGGGAGGCATGGTAAAGCATGTGGTAGGTATCGTAGCATAGGCATAGCAATAGAGCGAGCAACTAGCAAGCAAATATAGAAGTGATTTCGAGGGTATGGTCATCTCGCCTGAAATCATGCAAGGAAGAAGAACGAGTCCATGAAGAAGACAAACGGAACGTAGTCGAGCGAATCCTCACAAACGCGACGTTAACGGAACCAACACGAAGAAGCAACACCGGAAAGAAGCAAACAACATAGTAAACAACCATCACATAAACATGGCATGATGCACAACAAGTATGATGCATGTCCAGTTTAATGAGGCATGGCATGGCAAAGTGCACAAACAAAACTACAAGTTAAGTGGAGTTGCATATTGACGGAACACCACATCAATTATTTTGTTCACTCCCGGTTAGGTACTCAACAATATTAAATGTTGGTTAACATGGCAAGAGGTGAGGCATAACAAAACTACACCATCTAAACAATTTAAATGGGCCGGATATAAAAATAACGAATCCGGTAAATCCCCATATGCCTTAGTAATTTATTGCAACAACAATTTAAACATTTTAATTGTTGTTCTCATGATGCGGATGACATGAACAAGTTTATGCAATTTTTTTTATTAAAAGTTGACAAGAGCATTATGAAGCATTTGTCACCGTGGTGGAAAGGAAAAAGGGTGCCGCGACAAGGATATCGAAAACGGTGCCACGGCAGCGTTCCGGTTTCGGTAACTCGATTGAGATACCTATGCAAAGGAGAAGTGTGCGGATGCGTGCAAAGGATGGTGGGGCGCTCCCGGACTCCGGGTGTCCCACGAGTCGATGGCATGGAAGTGAGAGACACTACAGACACGGAGCAACACACGGGCATCTCATACATCACACAAGCATTCGTTCACGGGCGGTCATCTCGGCGATTATACCTTTCGGAGCGTGCATTTAACGGAGCAGTTCGAGTTTGACGGAATGTAGTTGTTCTCGCGACGGTAGTCGTTCACGTTCGTTTCAGAGAGGTACTTGACGCAACCAACGTCTTCGGGGCGCCGGTAGTTGTACACTTGGTTATGTCAGATCCACGACGACGGTAGTGGTACATGTTTTCGGGAAGTAGTTTACGGCGATGGTAGTCGAACTGGCTGATCCGAGGGGTACTTGGTGGTCCCGATCTTGGCGATGGTAGTTGTACACGGGTCATAGACGTTCTCGGGTCATGGGTAGAGGTACTTGGCGCATCGTCATGTGTAGTCGTACTCGGTGTCCTCGGGGCAACGACTATAGTCGTGGTACTTGGCGTCTCACCATGTAGTTGTACATGGAGTCGAACAGAGGGCCTTGACGATTCAATGGGTATGAAGCAACGGAAACGCACAGGCCTCCCCTATACTTGGCGCAATATGAGACAATCTCGACGATCCAGTGAGGCGACGTGGTACAGGGCAGTCTTCGTCTTGGTAGGGCAGCGGTCCAAGCGAGCAGCAGCTCTGCTCTATGCATGGCAGCACGGGGCGATGCCAGGGAAGTCAACGCGGGGAAGCTGCGTTCACTCATCTCCTGGATGAGGCCGAGGCGAAGGTGGGATATGGCACTGAGGAAGGAGGTCCGGCGGGGCGGCGACGCTGCTGGTGGAGGAGGGCGTGGACGGAGAAGGCCCGAAACAGGACGGAGACGGCTGGTTCAAGGCGGAGGTCGCCGGATCCGGCGAGGAACTTGACCGGAGCGGCGGCCTAGCTATGGTCGGGGACGAGTCAGGAGACACGAGGACGAGGCGCGGGGCTCCAAGGCAAGGAGGAGGGCGCGACAGTGATGCTTGGCGGTGGGGAAGACAGAAGCGGCGGCCATGGACGAAGGAGGGGAGCTGCTCGCTGGCGACGTCCGGAGGCAGAGGCACGACGAGGAAGGAGGAGAGGCCGGCGTGGTCCTGGTGGAGCTTGGCGGTAGCGTCGCAGGCCTTCATGGCAGAGCCAAGGGGAGGGTGAGGATCGAGGAGAGGGTCTCCTCTGGTGGCGCAAGAGGAGGAGGGGGAGACGTGCGGGATCGAGGGAAAGAGAGAAACACGAGGGGATCACGCGTGGTGACGGCGTGCAGAGGGAGAGATCGAGAGGGAGAGGAGGGAAAAAAATTATATGAGACCAGGTCTCACCCAAACATCTACAAATCATCTGCGTTTCTTATATAGACTTTCCTAACCTATATTTTCTCAACTGCCCGATTACGATCGGAGGGTCCGTTTAGCCCCTATCCTAACCCACTAACTATATAAACCAGCAACCCTAAAATCTAGGGACTTGTCCCATCCATCCCTCCATCGCGCCGCCAGTCCACTGTCTTCCTCCACCTTGGGATCCCCTCCCGATCCAAAACCACCAACCACGACTGCCCCCGCTCCTCCTCAGTTTCCGCGCCAACCAACCAGTGCCTCCTCTGGATCCCGCGTTCACCCAACCAGCGCAGCCACCAGACCGGAGCCCCTCGCCGGTAAGACCTCGCCGCCGGCGACTGACCCGCATGGTCCAGGCCTCTTCCCCTACCTGTTTCCCTCCTTCCCTTTCTAGCTCCCTCTTTTCTCTCATGGCCATCACTTGCTGTGCCTCTTCTTCACAGCATCAGAGGCCATGGACGTTGCCGCCCCTTGGGAGGCCGCTGTCGTCGCTATGAACCTTCCCAACGCCTAGCTCTTCCTTGCTGCCGCCCCATGGAGTTCCATCGGCCCAGATCTGGCCGGGAACCAGACAAGCCCCGTGCCTGCTGCTATCGCTGTTTTCACTCTGTCAAACGAACGAACACCTTCACCAGAGACCGCCAGGACCGTCGAGGATTCGCCAAGTACAACACCGTCGGTGCCCCTCCAAGTTTGATGTTGGAACGTGTACGACCACGCGGATTCGCCAAGTACCACGACATCCGGAGCCCCTTGGAAACGTCAAGTTCGACTACCGTAGCGCCGAAGACCTTGGATGCTCAAACGAATACCGAACGAAACACCAAGTACCACTATCGCCGAGTACGACTACTTCCACGATGATACGAGAACAACTACCATCGACCCTCGAAGCCTCCGTGGTCGTCAAGTCCCTCATCGTGATCCCGAACATCTACGGAAAATTGTGCAACTAAGAACGTGAACGACTACCTCCGCCAAGGTCACGAGTACCTCTATCGTCGTCATGTACCCCTACTTCCACTACGAACGTCCCGAGAACGTCTACTTCCTCTACTTGGCACCGAACGAGAACCGTCCTGTTTGCACACTTCGAAGGTATAACCATCGAGACGACGCCCGTGGATGAATGCTTGCGATGTATGAGTTGCACCCTATGTTTGCACCGTGTCCGAGTTGTCACTTGCTCGGTCCTCCTCGTTGCCATGCCGTCCATCCGTGGGAAACCGGTAACCGGGATCACCCCACCATCTTTTGCACGCTCCCGCCACCCTTCATTTTACACCGGTATCTCCGTGATCTACCGGAACCGATATGTTGCAGTGGCATCATTTTCGGATTCGTCGCCGTGGCACCTTTTCTTTCCACCATGGTGACAAATGCTTCATAATGCTCTTGTCAACTTTTAATAAACATTGCATAAACTTGTTCATGTCATCTGCATCATGATAACAACAATTAAAAATTTTAAATTGTTGTTGCATTAAATTGCTAATGCATATGGGGATTTACCAGATTCGTTATTTGTTATATCCGGCCCCATTTAAATTGTTTAGATGGTGTAGTTTTGTTTTGCTTCACCTCTTGCCATGTTAATCAACATTTAATATTGTTGAGTACCTAAACGAGAGAGAACTAAATAATTGTTGTGGTGCTTCGTCAATATGCAACTCATTGCATATTGGGCTCCACTTAACTTGTAGTTTTGTTTGTGCACTTTGACATGCCTCATTAGACCAGACATGCATCATACTTGATTGTGAATCATGCCATGTTTATGTGGTGGTTGTTTACTATGTTGTTTGCTACTTTCCGGGTTACTTCTCGCGTTAGCTTCGGTTTCGTTCCGGAGTTGTGAGGATCTGTTCATCTACGTCTGTTTGTCTTCTTCATGGACTCGTTCTTCTTCCTTGCGAGATCTCAGGCAAGATGACCATACCCTCGAAATCACTTCTATCTTTGCTTGCTAGTTGCTCGCTCTATTGCTATGCCTATGCCACGATACCTACCACATGCTTTATCATGCTTCCCATGTTGCCATGTCAAGCCTCTAACCCACCTTGTCCTAGCAAACCATTGTTTGGCTATGTTACCGCTTTGCTCAGCCCCTCTTATAGCGTTGCTAGTTTCAGGTGAAGATGGAGTTTGTTCCATGTTGGAACATGGATATTTGTTGGGATATCACAATATATCTTATTTACTTAATGCATCTATATACTTGGTAAAGGGTGGAAGGCTCGGCCTTATGCCTGGTGTTTTGTTCCACTCTTGGCGCCCTAGTTTCGGTCATACCGGTGTTATGTTCCTTGATTTTGCGTTCCTTACGCGGTTGGGTGTTATGGGAACCCATTGATAGTTTGCTTTGAATAAAACTCCTCCAGCAAGGCCCGACCTTGGTCTTACCATTTGTCTACCTACCACCATATACCATCCCTTGGGTCCTGTAGACTCAAGGGTCATCTTATTTTAACCCCCCCCCCCGGGCCAGTGCTCCTCTGAGTGTTGGTCCGAACTGAGCTGCCTGCGGGACCACCTCGGGGAAACTTGAGGGTTGGTTTTACTTGTAGCTAGTCTCATCCGGTGTTGCCCTAAGAACGAGATACGTGCGACTCCTATCGGGATTTGTCAGCACATCGGGTGGCTTTGCTGGTCTTGTTTTACCATTGTCGAAATGTCTTGTAACCGGGATTCCGAGTCTGATCGGGCCATCCTGTGAGAAGGAGTATCCTTCGTTGACCGTGAGAGCTTGTGATGGGCTAAGGTGGGACATCCCTGCAGGGTTATGAACTTTCGAAAGTCGTGCCCGCGGTTAGGGGCAGATGGGAATTTGTTAATGTCCGGTTGTAGAGAACTTGACACTTAACTTTAACTAAAATGGATCAACCGCATGTGTGGCTGTGATGGTCTCTTTCCAGCGGAGTCCGGGAAGTGAACACGGTTTCGGAGTTATGTTTGGACGTAAGTAGTCTAGGATCACTTCTTGATCATATATTCTCGAACGTGCTTTGCCTTCTCTTCTCGCTCTCTTTTGCGTATGTTAGCCACCATACATGCTAGTCGCTTGCTGCAGCTCCACCTCATACCTTTTACCCTTCCCATAAGCTTAAATAGTCTTGATCGCGAGGGTGTGAGATTGCTGAGTCCCCGTGACTCACAGATTAATTCCAGAACCAGCTTGCAGGTGCCGATGATATCGTGCAGGTGATGCAACTGAGCTCAAGGAGGAGCTCTATGAAGATCTTGTTCGTTGTGTTGTTTCGTTTCCAGTCGATCAGTAGTGGAGCCTAGTTGGGGCGATCGGGGATCTATAGCATTAGGGGTAGTACTCTTTTATTTTGGTTTCATAGTCGGACCTTGATTGTATCTGGATGATGTAATGCTTTATTCATGTATTGTGTGAAGTGGCGATTGTAAGCCAACTCACTTGTAACACCCATGATGCGGCTATATCTCCCACGTGTCGGAGCACAACTTAGAGGCATAACCACATTGTAGGCAATGTCGCAAGAGGGGTAATCTTTACACATCCCATGTACTGAATAAGAAAGAGGTACAGAGTTGGCTTACAATCGCCACTTCACACAATACATGAATAAAGCATTACACCATCCAGATACAATCAAGGTCCGACTACGGAACCAAAATAGAAGAAGACCACCCCTAATGCTACAGATCCCCGATCGCCCCAACTGGGCTCCACTAATGATCGACTGGAAACGGAACAACATAACAAACACGATCTTCATCGAGCTCCCACTTGAGCTCGGTTGTGTCACCTGCACTGGTAGCATAGGCACCTGCAACTGGTTTTGGAAGGAATCTCTGAGTCACGGGGACTCAGGAATCTCACACCCTCGCGATCAAGACTATTTAAGCTTAAGGGTAGGGAAAAGGTATGAGGTGGAGCTGCAGCAAGCACTAGCATATATGGTGGCTAACACACGCAAATGAGAGCGAGAAGAGAAGGCGAAGCACGTTCGAGAATCTATGATCAAGAAGTGATCCTAGAGTACTTACGACAAGCATAACTCCAACACCGTGTTCACTTCCCGGACTCCACCGGAAAGAGACCATCACGGCTACACACGCGGTTGATGCATTTTAATTAAGATAAGTTTCCGGTTTTCTACAACCAAACATTAACAAATTCCCATCTGCCCATTGCTGCGGGCACGGCTTTCGAAAGTTCAAATCCTTGAAGGGGTGTCCCAACTTAGCCCATCACAAGCTCTCACAGTCAATGAAGGATATTCCTTCTCCCAGGAAGACCCGATCAGGCTCGGAATCCCGGTTACAAGACATTTCGACAAAGGTAAAACTAAACCAGCAAAGCCACCCGATGTTCCAAAAAATCCCGATAGGAGTCGCACGTATCTCATTCTCAGGGCAACACCGGATGAGACTAGCTACAAGTAAAACCAACCCTCAAGTATCCCCGAGGTGGCCCCGCAGGCAGCTCGGTTCGGACCAACACTTAGAGGAGCACTGGCCCGGGGGGGTTAAAATAAAGATGACCATTGAGTCTGCAGAACCCAAGGGAAGGTGGTAGGTTGTTAGTGCAAATGGTAAAACCAAGGTTAGGCCTTGCTGGAGGAGTTTTATGCAAGGCGAACTGTTAAGGGGTTCCCATTATAACCCAACCGTGTAAGGAACGCAAAATCAAGGAACATAACACCGGTACGACGGAAACTAGGGCGGCAAGAGTGGAACAAAACACCAGGCATAAGGCCGAGCCTTCCACCCTTTACCAAGTATATAGATGCGTTAATTAAATAAGACATATTGTGATATCCCAACAATAATCATGTTCCAACAAGGAAAAAACTCCAATCTTCACCTGCAACAAAAATCCCAAAAACTCTGCTGGAGAGAGGGATCAAACCAGGGACCTCCATCTTTGTACGCACGAGCATAACCATCGCGATAGACAACCTTTTTTGGTTTGCTATTGCGTGCGGACCTAAATGTAATGGAGACCCGAACATTTTCTCAAATTCCTAACGCGAAAATTATTTTGAAAAGGTGTTTCTTAAAAAGCAAACACTTTCCAAATTTTAGAAGAAAAACTAAAAGGCATGAAGAATTTTTTGATAAACTGAACACTTTTTAAAATCCCAAACATTTTTTGAATTTAGGGAACAAAATTTTGAAATTGAAAAGAAAATTTGAACATGAACATTTTTAAAGCATGCACATTTTTTTAATATTGAGAACAAATTTTGAAACGGAGAACAAATTTGTAAGTGCGGAAGTTTGAGAACAAAATTTGAACATGAAATTTTTTAAAGCACGAACATTTTTTTAATCTTGAGAATGAAATTTGAAACAAAAAACAAATTTGGAAGCGCGGATTTTTTTAAAGCATGAACATTTTTCTTTGAATCTTGAGAAGAAATTTTGAAACAGAGAACAAATTTGAAAAGTCCTGAATATATTTGGAAGTGCAAACATTTTTTGAAAACCTGAACAAAAAAGTTGAAGTCTGGTACATTATACTAATTTCGAAAATTTTGCACTTTTTTGTGTAACGAGAACAATTTTCGAATTTTGAGAATTTTTTTAGAAACTGAACATTTTACGGAAAGGCAAACAAAATTTGAATACTTTGAAAAAAAAGAGAAAAGAAAATGAAATAATAAACCAAAGAAAGAAAACAAACAGAGAAAACGAAAAAGAAAAAAAGGAAACAGAAAGGAATTTGAAAATCTGAAGAACAAAAAGGAAATAGAAAGAGAAGAAAAGGAATTGAAAAAATGAAATAAAGAAATAGAAAAACAAAGAAAGAAGAAAAAAGAAACAAAAAAGAAAAAAAGAGTGAAAACCGGTTCAAGAACCTTCTGGAAGGTTCCCAAAACCGGCCAGGAACCTTCCAGAAATTACCCAAAACCGGATAGTGTAGCGCGCGTAGTTGGGCTGGCCCATCTGGATCGCTAGGTCGCTCGGCTCTGTGCGTTCGCTCGACAATCTGCCGCAATGAGCGTCAGCTAGGATATTCCCCGGTTTTAGATGGTCTTTAGTCCTGGTTCTGGAACCGGGACTAAAGGATCGGTACTAAAGGCCCACCCCTTTAGTTCTGGTTCTTATACAAACTGGGACTAAAGGCCCTCCACATTGCCGCTTTCTGGAGCACCATCTTTAGTCCCGGTTGGTGTTACCAACAGGGACTAAAGGAAATTTTACGATTTTTTTTATTTTTTTTCCCGATTTTCAAATTTCTGAACTATTTTACAATTTAATCTTTAATCACCCCTCATCACTGCTCAATTTAACCTTAATCTCTAATTACCCTCATCATTCCAAATCATTTAACTTCCCGGCTGGTCACCCATCCTCTCACTACTTCAGCCTGAGCATGCTTAACTCTCAGGTTCTATTCTCCCTCGTTTTCAAGTCTGCACTTGTTGTTTTCCTGACAATAGTAAGATGTCAATCCTATTAACCCTCAGGAGTTTAGCGTGAATTTGAAGTCACATGTTTCACTATTTGAGTTTGAAACTATTATTCTAAAAAACAATAATTATTTAGTAACACTAATATTTCTTGAATAAGTAGTTTGACCACAGTTTGACCAGATTTGACCAAAATTCAAAAAAAAACTAAAATAATTATTTAGTAACACTAATATTCTTGAATAATTATTTAGTAACACTAAAATTTCTTGAATAAGTAGTTTGACCACAGTTTGACCAGATTTGACCAAAATTCAAAAAAACTGAAATAATTATTTAGTAACACTAATATTCTTGAATAAATATTTAATAACACTAATATTTCTTGAATAAGTAGTTTGACCACAGTTTGACCAGATTTGACCAAAATTCAAAAAAATTGAAATAATTATTTAGTAACACTAATATTCTTGAATAATTATTTAGTAACACTAATATTTCTTGAATAAGTAGTTTGACCACAGTTTGACCAGATTTGACCAAAATTCAAGAAAACTGAAATAATCATTTAGTAACACTAATATTCTTGAATAATTATTTAGTAACACTAATATTTCTTAAATAAGTAGTTTCACCACAGTTTGACCAGATTTGACCAAAATTCAGAAAAACTGAAATAATTATTTTGTAACACTAATATTCTTGAATAATTATTTAATAACACTAATAATTCTTGAATAAGTAGTTTGACCACAGTTTGACCAGATTTGAACAAAATTCAGAAAAACTGAAATAATTATTTTGTAACACTAATATTCTTGAATAATTATTTAATAACACTAATAATTCTTGAATAAGTAGTTTGACCATAGTTCGACCAGATTTAACCAAAATTCAAAAAAACTACAATTTGAGCATAACTTTTTGCCAGGGTACTGATCCACGGGCACCTATGGGACCGGCGGACCGGGTCCCTTTCGGTTCGGTGGGGGCGGAGATCGTGCAAAGAGCGGATCGAGGCGATGCACGCGAGCGATTTACCCAGGTTCGGGCCGCACGGACGCGTAAAACCCTACTCCTGCTTTGTGGTTTGTATTGATTTCTTGCTCGGGAGCGCGGAGTGCTACAATACACACCCGTAGCTAACAAGACCGAGCGTGAGTGTTCGAACCAGCTAACCCCCCTCTACGTTGCACATGGGCCTCCTTTTATATGCTCAAGGGGTTACCGACAGGTGGCAACGGAGGTAAAGGGCAAAAATGGAAAGGTGCTGTGGTAGGCACAGCTACCTGCTACAGTGTATCATACCTAACCCTGACGGCAGGGGACAAGGGCCTTAAATGCCTGTCTATGTCGCCTAAACAGTGCGAAAAGGGACCGCCAGGTACGCCACCGTTCGCCACGATGGCGATCTTGTCAGCGCCGCTTGCCACCGCACGCTGCTGGCTGCACAGCCTCCCGCCACGTACGCCTGGAAGGGCCCCAGAGCGACACGTTGGTGGATGTGCTGGAGCGCGGGCCCAGGGAGGTGGCTCGCCGCGGCAAGCGCCTTGCCGCTGTCGTTGTCTTGTCGCGTCCGGGAGCTTGTCGCTCACCGGGCCTTGCCGGGGCGCGTGGTGTGCCGCGGCAAATTCCTTGCAATGCCGTGGGTGGCCTTCCCGACAAGCTCCTCTTGCCGGGGTCTTGGGATGCTTTTGTTAGCCTTCCCGGCAAGCTCCTCTTGCCGGGGTCTTGTCTTCTTGGCTTGGACACTTTGTTCTTGAATGGCTCCAAAGGAACCACGGAGGACCTTGGCGGTCACCCGGCAAGCCTTGCCGCAGGATGCTGTGACTGCCCGTGCACAAGTTCAGGATACTAGGGTACCCCTACTCTAGTACATCGACAGGAGCCCCCGGGCCTGGGCCATACACGGTGCCGAGCGCTGTTGGGCCAGGCCCAAAACAGGGCACGGGCACGCGCGGCCTAGGTTACGCCGTATCTTACTCCGTATCCACCGCGTCCTCCCCGAACGGCACGCGTCGAATGCGGCATCGTGGGAGAGATCGTGGGCGTTTCTTTATTCGGAAATGCGGAACGTCTGCCCCCTCCCTCTTTATAAGCAGGGGAAACGGGGGCAGCTCGCACATTCGCCCGTTGCTGCTTCCAATCTCAGAAATCTCCGCCGCTCCCTCGTCTTCCCAAAGCCGGAAGAGAGCAGCGCTCCCCTCCCCATCGCCACCAGCGCCACCAACGCCGTCCATCTCCTCCACCACTTGCGCCATGGCTCCAAAAGCCGACAAGGGGAAGGTCGTGAAGTCGACCGAGGCGCAGTGGCTCGCGGCGCTGCGGAAGGAGCGCGCAGTTTTCCCCCCCAAGCTTGCCGCGAAGGAGCTGAGGGAGAACTACTACCTCTTCTGGTCGGCGGAGACACGAGCGCATCCGCGCACAAAGGTACTCCCCGCTGCCGCTTGGAAGAAGGCCCCAAATGGATACCCCTTCTTCGCTCTATTCTTCTACTGCGGGCTCTGCCCGCCTTCTCTGAATTCTTCTGTGACATCTTGAATACCTATGGATTCCACCTCCTTGACTTCACCCCCAATGCCGTTCTGACCATGGCAGTTTTCGCACATCTCTGCGAAAACTTTGTCGGAGTCCATCCCAACGTAGCCCTCTTCTGCCATTTCTTCATACCCCGAGTAGAGAGAGGAGAGCCTCTATCCGGCGGAATTTCCTGGATCTCAAGGGCCGGCAAGAAGGAAACCTATCTGGAGGGAGAGTTCCGCAGCAAGTGGGAGGAGTGGTGAGCAGATTGGTGCTGGATTGACGAGGAGAATCCGCAGCCATTCACCACCCGGCGCCAAACCCCAGTAGCACGCGGCAGCGATTGGAGTGACGTGGCCCCGGAAGACGACAGGCTGAAGATTGCCGTCACCAGGATCCTGCGCCTCAGGCTTGCCGGGCTTACTGTAGGCGCCGTTGGCGCAGACTTCCTTCGCCGCCGCATCGCCCCCCTGCAGGAACGGGGGAGGCCCACTTGGGAGTTCAAGAACGCGGCAGACATTATGAGGCTGCGGCCGGGCCTCAACTACAACTTCACAGTCCTGGAGCTCAATGCAATGCTGCAGGAGCTGTTCAAATATGACCCCCAACATCCCAAGGTGTTCAGGTTGCCGGGGGGCGTCGTTCCGTTGTGCAACAATTTCGCGCTCGATCGCATCCGTGCAATGATGCCGGAGTGCGACTCGCACGGGATTGTGCCAACTTGGCAGGAGCCTTCCGACGACGTCGTGCAGCAATTCTTCGACGACTTGGTGGAGGTGGCGATCCGCGCCGACGAGAAGGACGGCCTCACCCGCGACACCACTGATGCGGAGATGGCGCTCATTGCCACCAGGCTGGAAGAGGCAGCGGCAGCCGCAGCCGCGGGCGAGTTCGGATTCACTGTGGAGGAGGCTGATGCAGCGGAAGCGGCAAGCCGTGCCGAGCGAGGGGAGCCCGCCGGCAAGAAGGAGCTTGCCGGGCGTGACGCCGAGCCGAGCGAGCCCGCCAAGGACACGAGCGGCTCGTTGGAAATCAACTCTTCTTCCTCCTCATCTTCGAGCAGCTTGCCGCAAGCAGAGCCTCCATCCCCACCAAGAAGGCATCTCCGCAAGGCCGGTGACGTGGCGGAGCGGCAAGCGGGTCAACAGTCGCCGCGCCGCGTGACACGCTCTACCGCGGCAAACACCATTGCTGCGGGAGCGCCTCATGCTGCGATGGCAACTGAAGCGGAGTCTAGCCGTACCACCGCTTCTTGTCCCTGCCACTACTCACGCCGCGCCGACAGCCGGAGCGGGGTCGTCTCAGACCACCGCCACCGCTCCCGCCAAGCGGCCAAGGGAAGCTACCCCTCCGCCTCCTGACGCCGGGCGCGCGCCGGACTTCGACTTCTCCGCGTTCAGCTCCGACGAGGAAGAAGAAGAAGAGTAAGCTTCTCTTGCTGTACTTATAGTTCTTCAATTCTTGCTGTTTTGTCTTGTTTCTCACTTGCTTTCCCCTGAACCTGTTCCTTTTCAGGACTCTGGCCCAGAGAGCGGCGAAGAGAGCTAAGGTCCCGGTGATCATCATCGAGGACGAGCCCACTGCGACAGCAGGTGGCGCACCCGAGACAACCTTGCCGGACCCGACGACTTTTCTCCAGGGCAGCCCCCAGCGTAAGTGTATGATTTACTTTCTGCTGCGAGGTGCGCTTGGGTACTTGTCTTTGCTGATATCTGCTTGTTGACTTGTGTAGGAGCCGAGCAGCCCCACCAGGAGCCAAGGGAGAATCCCCCGACAAGGGAGAATTCTCCGGCAAGGGAGGGCTTCCCGGTAAGGGAGAAGTCTCCGGCAAGGGAGGGTTCTCCGGCAAGGGATAGCACCAGCGGCCCCCCGACGGCGGAGACCACAACTGCAGAACCTGGCACAGGTACTCCTCTTGCTTCAAAACTTCCCTTGGGTTCTTCTTCTTTTGATCTTCTTTTCGTTGGATTTTTGCTTGATTCTTCTCCCCTTTCCGGCTGTCAGACCCATCTGCTACAGAGCCAATGGAGACCGAGGTCGTCGCCGACGAAGCAGCCGGTGGTGGCGATGCCGCCGGCGCAGATGCCGCTAAGGCTGATGCCGCGGCAACTGGCGAGGGGTCCGGCGATCGCACTGACGGCCCTGAGGCCGCAGGAGCGCCAGGCGCTACACCGACCGCCGACCCGTCTGCCGCCGCCGCAGCGCCAGGCTCCGGAGAGCCCCAGCCAGGCGTATACCTGAAGGCCGGCGATGACGTCTTCATCAACCTCCCCTGGGCGTCAAGCTCCAGGGCGCCGGTCGAGGGGGAGATCTTCGACGGGAAAGTGCTCGCCTCCGCCGGGCTGACGCTGGTCGACGCGCCAAGCAGCAGCAGCAACGAGCCCGAAGAAGAGCGGCTGCTGCGGAAGTTGATGTCGCTCTACCGCGCGCGACAAGCCAAGCTGGAGTCCCGCGAGGCGCTTGTCGCGAAGGCGGGAGCAGACATTGAAAAGCACGCGGAAGAGCTCGGGGGTTTCCACCGGGAAGCCCTCCGATCCCTGGCGGAGGAGCGGGAGCAGCTCGCTGAAGCGCAGAAGGCTTTCCTCCTCGAGAAGGCTGAAGTCGAAGAGCGCCAGCGACTTGCCGCTGTGAAGCTAGCCGCGGAGGAGGGCGAGCTGGCGCAGCGGAAGGTCAATCTTGACGCCCACGAGGAGGAGCTTGCCTCAAGCAAGCGGAGGATGCTGCCGCCGCCGGCGAGGCCGCCAAGGAGGAGTTGAAGACGAAGGTGGCGCGGCTGGAGGCTGATCTCTCCGAGAAGGGCAAGGAGCTCAGCGACGCCAAGGTCTCCAACGTGGATCTTGAGTTGAAGCTAACCACTTTGACCAAGACTCTGGACAGCGCCAAGGAGCGGGAGGCGGCCTTGAAGGAGGAAATCAAGGCCGACAAGGCGCTGCTGGCGAGTGCTGCCGCCGCCCAGTACGCCTTCAGGGAGACCGTGACGCACTGGACGGAGAGTCTTGTGAACATCGACAAGGAGTTGGCGCAACTGGGGATGGAGGATCTCGGGTATCCCTCCGACGACAACCTCCAACCCAGCGCCAAGCTCGTTCTGTTCTTCAAGGGCGTGGCGACGGCCCTTCAGCGACTCCGGGAGAGGATCCCCAAGCAACTGGCTGATGAGTCGCGCAAGATCTGCGCGGGGGCCCTCCAGAAAGTATTGATGAAGGTAGCCTTCCGCAATCCGGGCCTCCGCCTCACCAACATCCTCAGGACCTTGCCGCCAGAGGCTGATCTGGAGGAGCTCAAAGCCCTTGTCGCACCCATTGTGGACAAGGTGAGCGGGATCAAGAGGGTTGAAGGCGATCGCGTAGATTAGGCTGCCCATTTCTTCTTTCCTTGTCGCTGTTTATCTTGTCATGAAAACAATCTGTTAGAGCCGCGACAAGCCATTTTTGTAATATAACTCTGTTCTGGGCAATGATTCGCAACGTTATTCCCTTTATTTGATTCCTCCCTTTGTATGTCTTTTTACCCTACGCTTTTAGGGAACTTGCCGGTGCAGGCACCAGAACCGCGAGCGCTGAGTGCGGAACGTCAGCAGCCTGCTGGCGGTGCCGCTACTGGTAAGAAACCTTGTCGCAACTAGTTGCAGCTCACTTAAGTTGTTGAGCGGACTCAAAACAAAGTAAGGGCGCTAGCGGCTCACTTAAGTTGTTGAGCGGACTCGAAACAAAGTAAGGGCGCTAGCAGCTCACTTAAGTTGTTGAGCGGACTCGAAACAAAGTAAGGGCGCTACTAGCTGCGAGTCGGTTCCTCCGCGCACAGGTTTTCCATACAAAGTGCGGTCATTCAAGGGAGATAACTTAATAATTAAAAATTTTGATTGCTCAAACTTTGGCAACTTAGCTTTTCTGTTGTTTGCTTCCCGGCAAGGCGAAACTTTCTTGAACGACGCCTGGTCCATACCATCATCTTCTCCTCTCCCCCCGGCAAACTTGTGGGCGAGGGGAACCTTCCTTTCAAAAGAAAGAAGAGACAATACAGATATGGAGCTTTACGACTCGTTATTGCTTACCATGGAGTAGGTGCTGCACAAAGTGTCAGATCATATATGCCAAAAAATAGAAAGCATAAAATCGACAAAATGCGCGGGGCACATGAGATTTATTTATGCACGGGTTCTGCGCCCGGCTTTGCACAAAGGATTACATGCAACAGCGGCAAGACTTGTACAAAAGGTGGTTGCCGGAACAGGTTCCGGCAACCGCACCTTACGGGTAAAACTTACGAAGATGCTCAATGTTCCAGGAGTTGCTCACCGGAATTCCATCTTCGGTCTCAAGGCGGACAGCGCCAGGCCTAGTGACTCGTTTCACCCGGTAAGGGCCTTCCCACTTCGGCGTCAACTTGTTGGAATTCTTGGCGGACTGAACGCGCCGAAGAACAAGGTCGCCTTCCTCGAGACTTCTCGCATTAACTTTGCGGCTATGGTAGCGGCGCAAAGCTTGCTGGTAGCGAGCAGCTCGCACACCAGCCTGAAGACGGTCTTCCTCAAGGAGCAGCGCGTCATCTTGTCGCAGCTGCTCTTGCTCAAGCTCATCATAAGCGAGCACTCGAGGTGACCCATATACGAGTTCCGTGGGGATAACTGCCTCTGCTCCATAGACTAGAGCGAAAGGTGTCTGGCCAGTGGCTCGATTTGGTGTCGTCCTGATCGACCAAAGAACCACTGGCAGCTCCTCGATCCAGTTTCTTCCGCACTTGTGCAGCCTGTCGAAAGTTCTGGTCTTGAGCCCGCGCAGCACTTCAGCATTTGCCCTCTCCGCTTGACCGTTGCTTCTCGGGTGAGCAACAGAAGCGAAGCAGACCTTGGCGCCAAGATCTTGGACGTACTGCATGAAGGTGCGGCTCGTGAATTGTGTACCGTTGTCGGTGATTATCCTGTTAGGGATCCCGAAGCGGCAAACAATCGACCTGAGGAACTTGACGGCTGACTGTGCGGTCACCTTCCTCACTGGTTCCACTTCCGGCCACTTTGTGAACTTGTCGATTGCAACGTACAAGTACTCAAAGCCCCCGACAGCTCGGGGCAAGGGGCCGAGGATGTCGAGCCCCCAGACCAAAAATGGCCACGATAAAGGGATCGTTTGGAGAGCTTGAGCTGGTTGGTGCATCTGCTTGGAATGGAACTGGCACGCTTCACACTTGGTTACTTGTGCAGTTGCATCCTGGAGGGCTGTTGGCCAGAAGAAACCTTGCCGGAATGCTTTGCCGACAAGTGCTCTTGCGCCAATGTGGTGACCACATATGCCTCCATGTATCTCTGCCAACAGCTTTTGTCCATCTTCCCGGTGAATACACTTCAATTTCACACCGTTCAGTCTTCTTCTGTACAGTGTCTTGTCGACAAACTGGTACATACTTGACTGCCGGGCTACTCTTTCCGCTTCTTCTTGCTCTTCGGGAAGTTCTCCTGTCTGAAGGAAACGGACAATCTGCTGCGCCCATGCTGGAGCCTGCGGCTCGACAACAAGGACTAAAGGCAAATCTGCTGCTGCGGGAACATCCGCTTCTACGGCAAGAACCTGCGGCTCCGCCGAAGCTTGACGTTCCCCGACAAGCTTGCCGGAGCAAAACTTGTCGGGAGTTTCTGCTTCAACAGAACAAACCCTGGGGCTTGCCGGAGCATCTTGCTCCTCAGCGCTCTTGGTGTTGGTCTCAGCTGCTGCGGGAACATCCGCTTCTACGGCGAGAAGCTGCGTCTCTGCCGGAGCTTCACGTTCCCTGACAAGCTTGCCGGAGCAAAACTTATCGGGAGCTTCTGCTTCAACGGAACAAACCGTGGAGCTTGCCGGAGCAGACTGCTCCTCAGCGCCTTCGGCGTTGATCTTAGGGACCTTCTTGGCGGCGGCTTCGGGAAGCTCTGCCAGAAAATAGTCACCAGAAATCAACTTCCTCTTCTTGCTCTGTCCAGTTGATGGTGTTACGGACGGTTGAGTCAGCTTGAGCACAAAGATCCCTGGTTCCACAGGTAGCTTAAGTGCGGCGCACTTTGACAGGCCATCGGCAATGGCGTTCTGAGCTCTTGGAACGTGCTCCATTTGTAGGCCGTCAAAGTGCTCTTCTAGCTTTCTCACTTCGTCGACGTAAGCTTCCATCAACGGACTCTGATAATTCTTGTTTACTTGGCGGACGACAAGTTGTGAGTCACCCCTGACAATGAGCTTGTTGATTCCAAGGTCTGCCGCGATCCTGAGACCGGCAAGAAAGCCTTCGTACTCTGCAGTATTGTTTGTTTCTTGCTCCTTGGGAAAGTGCATCTGGACTACGTACTTGAGGTGCTCTCTGGTGGGTGCGACAAGCAGCACGCCAGCGCCAGCGCCTTGCAGCGAAAAGGCACCATCAAAGTACATCAGCCACTCTTTGATTACTTCCTTGTCGGGGATGCTTGTTTCTGGAATTTCTTCATCTGGTGTTGGCGTCCATTCTGCTATAAATTCTGCCAATGCTCTGCTTTGGATAGTTGAAGTACTCTCAAACTTGAGGCCAAAGCTTGACAGTTCCAGTGCCCACTCAACAATCCTGCTTGTCGCTTCTGGATTCTGTAGTATCCTCTTTAGCGGAAAGCGAGTGACAACTGTGATCTCATGTGCTTGGAAGTAATGGCGCAGCTTTCTCGAGGCCACGAGGAGGCCGAAAAGCAATTTCTGCACTCCAGAGTACCTTGACCTAGCCCCCTACAAAAGGGAACTGACAAAGTAAACTGGACGCTGCACCACCTTCTTCTGTATCTCCTCTCGCATCTGCGCAGATCCATCTTTGTCGGGACCAGAGCTTGTCGGGGAAGCCCCCTACTTGTCGCTGGATGTGCTTGCCGTGGTTGCAGGCTCGTCATCTGCCTCCCTCTCTGCTACTAATGCAGCACTAACCACTTGATTGGTTGCCGCTATATACAGCAGCAACTTCTCTTGTGGCTTAGGTGCGACAAGTATTGGAGGGGAGGACAGGTATCTCTTCAAGTCTTGCAGTGCAGCCTCCGCTTCTGGAGTCCATCTCATTGGGCCTGCCTTTTTCAATAATTTGAAAAACGGCAGGGCACGCTCAGCAGACCGAGAGATAAACCTGCTGAGAGCAGCCACACAACCGGAAAGTCTTTGTACATCCTTGACGCGCTTGGGTGCTTCAATCTGCTCAATGGCCTTGATCTTGTCGGGATTGGCTTCAATTCCCCGCTGAGACACGAAGAACCCGAGAAGCTTGCCGGAAGGAACTCCAAACACACACTTCTCTGAGTTGAGCTTGAGGCTGATCTTGCGCAGATTTGCAAAGGTTTCGTCCAAATCTTGAATCAGAGTTGTCCTGTCCTTGCTCTTGACCACTATATCATCCATGTAGGCTTCCACATTTCTGTGTATTTGCGGCTCAAGGCGACATGGACTACTCTTGCAAATGTTGAACCAGCATTTTTTAATCCGAAAGGCATTCGTACGAAACAGTACGTGCCACATGGAGTAATAAATGCGGTCTTCTCCTCATCCTCTTCTGCCATGAAGATCTGATGATATCCTGAATATGTGTCAAGAAATGAAAGCAAATCACATCCGGCTGTGGAGTCAACAATCTGGTCAATGCGCGGCAAAGGAAATGGGTCTTTGGGACAAGCTTTGTTAACATTGGTAAAATCCATACAAAGTCTCCATTTCCCGTTTGCCTTGCGCACGACTACAGGATTGGCCAACCACGTAGGATGGAGCACTCCTCTGACAAGGCCTGCTGCTTCCAACTTCTTGATCTCTTCTGCTATGAACTCTTGGCGCTCCACTGCTTGTTTCCTAACCTTCTGCTTGACGGGCCGCGCATGAGGACAAACGGCAAGGTAGTGCTCAATCACTTTCCTGGGAACACCGGGGATGTCAGACGGTTGCCACGCAAACACGTCGACATTCGCCCGCAGGAAAGCAACGAGCGCGCTTTCCTATTTAGGGTCGAGAGTGGCACTGATGGTGAAGGTACCACCAGTGTCGTCCTCCTTGGCGGACACCTTTTTCGTCTCTGGCAGAGCTGCCATCGTCTTCTTACACTTGCCGGTGGAGCTCGATGGTGCGTCCTCGACGGCAGCGCAGCACTCCGAAGAGGTGCGCTTGCCGGAGTGGGCATCAGAACTCTTGCCGGACTTGGTCTTCTTCCCCCCGGGAGCTTCAGCGGCAAGTGACTTGCGCTCTGCTGCGGCTGCTGCTTCCTGGTAGATCTTGTCGGCACAGATAAGAGCATCTTTCTTGTCGCCAGGGACAGAGATGACGCTTATCGGGCCTGGCATCTTCAGCATGTTATATGCGTAGTGAGAGGCTGCCATGAACTTGGTGAGTGCTGGACGGCCAAGTATTCCATTGTAAGGTAATGGAATATCGGCAACGTCAAAAGTGACTCTCTCAGTCCTGAAGTTCAGCTCGCTGCCAAATGTTACGGGCAGCGTGACTTTCCCCTTCGGCTTGCTCCTTCCCGGGTTAATTCCTTGGAATGTGCCGGTCTCTTCGAGCTCGCTGTCAGGGATCTGGAGTTTTTGGAGTACAACGGAGGAGATCAGGTTCAAGCCGGCCCCGCCGTCAACTAACATCTTAGTGACCTTGAGGTTGCGGATAGTTGGTGAAACCAACATCGGCAAGCACCCGATCGCAGTCGTGCGATCAGGGTGGTCCTCAATGTCAAAGATGATAGGCGTGCTGGACCATTTCAGAAGCTTGCGTGACTCGACAGGTGGCTCCGCTGCATTGACTTCCCACACCCACTGCTTGAGCTGGTGGTGCGAAGTATGCAGAGAAGCACCACCGTCAACGCACAAGACCTCTGTGGCTTTCTGGAACTCGTACTCACTGGTCTCAACATCATCCCTGTCTTCGTCGTCGTCGTCGTCTTCATCGTTGTCGCGGCCGCGGGGAGGTCTGTCTCCTTGCCGCTGCTTGGCCTTACCGCGGCGTCCTCCCCGGCCGGCGCGCTTCTTGCCGGATTCTCTAGCACCTCCTTGGGCCCTCTCCTTGTCGCGTCGCTCGTACTCAGCCTTTTGCTGCTGGACAAGCTGCTCGACCTTCTTGCAACTCTGGAGGTCATGGCCCTTGGTGCGGTGAATCTTGCAGTACTGCTTGTCGGTGCCGTCCTGCTTGTCGGCAACTGCCACAGCCTGGCAGTTGGTGCACGCGGCAACCTCCTTGGCGGAGCTACCAACTTTGGCCTTCTTGGCGCCACTTTCATTGCCGGACTGCTCAACGACTAGCACCTCTTTGCCTTTCTTCTTCCTGTTCCGCCGCCGGTTTTTCTTTGTCGGGGCAGCATCCTCACTGTCAGATCCTTCTGCTCCGGTCTTCTCTCCGGGGAGTTTCCTCCCTTCTTCAGCACGTGCACACTTGTCGGCCAGGGCATACAGCTCACTGACGTCTCTGATCCTGCACATCGCCATCTCCTCCCGTATCCTGCGGTTACGCACGTTCTGATGGAACACACTGATGACCGCGGCGGGGTGGACGTCTGGGATGTTATACTGTACACGACTGAACCTCTGAATGTACTTGCGCAGGGGCTCTCCTTCCTTCTGGGCGAGCAGATGAAGGTCACTCTCTTGGCCATGAGGTTTGTGGCCGCCTGTAAAGGCGCCGACAAACTGATGGCATAGATCAGCCCAGGAGGATATGGAGTTGTCCGGCAAGTGCATGAGCCAGGACCTGACGTTGGGCTTGAGCACCAGCGGGAAGTAGTTGGCAAGGATCTTGTCGTCCCGCCCCCCGGCAGCCTGCACCTTGATGGTGTAGATGCTGAGGAACTCCGACGGATGCGTCTTGCCGTTGTACTTCTCTGGTACATCTGGTTTGAAATTCTTCGTGCTGGGCCACTGGACTTGCCGCAGCTCACGAGTGAACGCAGGGCAACCTACCGCGTACGGCAAGTCGCCTGGTTCCCATGGCGCATGCATGTCAACAGAGGGCCCAACGCGCTGGTCTGATTGACGTCGCGCTTCCCTTCGGCGCTCGATGCGAGTACGAGCGTCTTCTTGTTGTCGTTCTTGAAGAACTTGGCGCTGATCGCGACGAGCTCGCGGATCTGACGACGCGGTGGAGTCGCTGTCGAGGTGGATCCGGCGAGTCGGCGATCTCGGCCTTCGGGGCGGAGAGTGCACAGTAGTTGCACCCCCACCAGTCTTGTCGTCTCCGGCTCGTGCCTGGCTGGCTTGCCGCGGCTGCGACGTGCTCGGCTGCCGCTGAGTGTCGCCGTTGGCGAAGCCGATGAGACTCTGGATGGTGGCCCTCCAGTCGTCGATCTTGTCTGCTGTCGGAGGGTAGTCTAGGAGCAGCTGAGCCAGCGCCAAAGCTTCTGCTGCAGTGGCGGGCGGTGGTGGCGAACGGTGCGAGGAGCGGGATATGCTCGGACTTCTAACCACGTTAGAAGGAGCAATATCCTGTCCAGGCGACCGTGCCTCGCTCGTGCCAGCATGTTGGCGTGCATGGTGGTCCTGAGCGCTCCGAGATCCACCATCCCGATCTTGGTCTAGCAAACGCATGGTACCGTGAGTACCATGATGCTGCCGGTCCCGCGCGTCCTGAGACAGGTGCGGTGCATGTACGGACGCCGAGGTCTTGGACTGCGCCCGGTCGTTGTGGGAGCCGGCTCCGCCGCCGATGGGCAGCGCAGCCTCGCCCTTAGACCTGGCAGCACCGTGAGCTCCCTCGTCTACGCCCGTTCTTCCGCCGGCGCCCGCCCCATCAGCCGTTTGTCCCGGCGGTGGTAGGTAAGCCGCGGACGGAGCAGCCGCCTCCGAAACCTTCTTCTTCGGCGGCATGTTGATGAAGATGATGAAGATCTAGCTCGCAAGAACGCCGGATCTGGTTCACTCAACTTCGACGCCCCCCTACCTGGCGCGCCAAAGATGCCGGGGTACTGATCCACGGGCACCTATGGGACCGGCGGACCGGGTCCCTTTCGGTTCGGTGGGGGCGGAGATCGTGCAAAGAGCGGATCGAGGCGATGCACGCGAGCGATTTTCCCAGGTTCGGGCCGCACGGATGCGTAAAACCCTACTCCTGCTTTGTGGTTTGTATTGATTTCTTGCTCGGGAGCGCGGAGTGCTACAGTACACACCCGCAGCTAACAAGACCGAGCGTGAGTGTTCGAACCAGCTAACCCCCCTCTACGTTGCACATGGGCCTCCTTCTATATGCTCAAGGGGTTACCGACAGGTGGCAACGGAGGTAAAGGGCAAAAATGGAAAGGTGCGGTGGTAGGCACAGCTACCTGCTACAGTGTATCATACCTAACCCTGACGGCAGGGGACAAGGGCCTTAAATGCCCGTCTGTGTCGCCTAAACAGTGCGAAAAGGGACTGCCAGGGATGCCACCGTTCGCCACGATGGCGATCTTGTCAGCGCCGCTTGCCACCGCACGCCGCTGGCTGCACAGCCTCCCACCACGTACGCCTGGAAGGGCCCCAGAGCGACACGTTGGTGGATGTGCTGGAGCGCGGGCCCAGGGAGGTGGCTCGCCGCGGCAAGCGCCTTGCCGCTGTCGTTGTCTTGTCGCGTCCGGGAGCTTGTCGCTCACCGGGCCTTGCCGGGGCGCGTGGTGCGCCGCGGCAAATTCCTTGCAATGCCTTGGGTGGCCTTCCCGGCAAGCTCCTCTTGCCGGGGTCTTGGGATGCTTTTGTTAGCCTTCCCGGCAAGCTCCTCTTGCCGGGGTCTTGTCTTCTTGGCTTGGACACTTTGTTCTTGAATGGCTCCAAAGGAACCACGGAGGACCTTGGCGGTCACCCGGCAAGCCTGGCCGCAGGATGCTGCGACTGCCCGTGCACAAGTTCGGGATACTAGGGTACCCCTACTCTAGTACACCGACACTTTTTTTCCTTTTAGAATTTCAGGATTCTAAAAATTTGCAAACAGGTCGTAGGTGGTCAAAATTGGATGCGGATTTTTGTGCTTTACATTTTAATATATTATACATTTTTTTCCGACATCGTATGCAAAAGTTATAGCCGTTTTACTTTTTCATGACACTTTTTTGCAAAACATGTCCAAACTTAAGTTTTTTAATTTTCCTAACTAGTAGATGTAGTAATATAACTACATCTCGAAGGATTTTATTTTTTATAGTTTTTATCATTTTCTTTTGTTTTTTTTTCAAAATTGAAATGGCGATACACCGGGGGGTAGAGTTTGATACATGAACCCCTTTAGTCTCGGTTTGAGACACGAACCGGGACTAAAGGGCATCACACCCTTTAGTCCCGGATCATGTCTCAAACCGGGACTAAAGGTCTAATCATTAGTCCCGGTTTGAGATACGAACAAGAGTAAAGGGCATCGCACCCTTTAGCCCCGATTCGTGCCTCAAACCGGGACTAAAGGTCCCATTTGAACCACGACTAATGCCTTTAACCGCTTGAACCGGGACTAATGCTCACATTAGTCCCGGTTCGTAATGCAACTGAGACTAATGTGCATATTGAGCTGTGACCAAAGCCCTGTTTTCTACTAGTGATATGCTACAGCCTAGTCTAGTGAACACTAAAACTAACATGCTAGCAATATGGTCATTTTTTAACTTTGTTTCTTTGAGAAGCCAATATTCTTTTTTTGCTACAAGCTTCTCACATGTCCAAACATGATCTAAAAAGCACTTTTCATGTTATTTTCTCTAATGTTTATTGGCTAAAAAGATACATGCAACACCCTAGAAATTTCTCTAGATATATCAAAGATATTGTGTGCAAGGATATATAAAAACACATTGTAATGCATTTATAAAAGTGTAAAGTATTTTTTGGAGTAATGTGATATGTATTTACAAACTTTTGGTGAAGCCTGTATTTACAAACTTTTGGTGAAGCCCGTATTTACAAGAAAGTGAGTGGGAGCACTACAGCCTTTCTGATAAGTATATGTGAATGACATATTGTTGATCAGAAATGATGTAAAATTTTCTGGAAAGCATAAAGGAGTGTTTGAAATGAGTTTTTCAAAGAAAGACCTCGTTGAAGCTGCTTACACATTGAGCATCAAGATCAATAGATATAGATCAAGACGCTTGATAAGTTTTTACAATAAGTACATACCTTGACAAGATTTTGAAGTAGTTCAAAATGGAACAGTCAAAGAAGGAGTTCTTGCCTGTATTGCAAGGTGTAAAGTTGAGTAAGACTCAAAACACGGCCACGGCAGAAAATATAAAAGGGAATGAAAGTCATTCCCTATGCCTCAGCGATTGGTTCTATGAAGTATGCTATGCTGTGTACCAAACCTATTGTGTACCTTGCCATGAGTTTGGCAAGGGGGTACGATATTGATCCAGGAGTGGATCACTTGACAGTGGTCAAAATTATCCTTAGAAGACTAAGGAAATATTTCTCGGTTGTGGAGGTGATAAAGAGTTCATCGTAAAGAGTTACGTAGATGCAAGCTCTAACACTGATCTAGATGACTCTGAGTCTCTATCTGGATACATATTAAAAGTGGGAGCAATTAGCTAGAGTAGCTCCATGCAGAGTATTGTAGACATAGAAATTTTCAAAATACATATGGATCTAAATGTGGCAGACCCGTTGACTAAACTTCTCTCACAAGCAAAACATGATCACTCTTTGGGTGTTAATCACATAGCGATGTGAACTAGATTATTGACTCTAGTAAACCCTTTGCGTATTCGTCACATAGAGATGTGAACTAATCACATAAAGACGTGAAACTGTTGGTGTTAAATCACATGACGATGTGAACTAGATTATTGACTCTAGTGCAAGTGGGAGACTGAAGGAAATATGCACTAGAGGCAATAATAAATTTGTTATTTATATTTCCATATATCATGATAAATGTTTATTATTCATGCTAGAATTGTATTAACCGGAAACTTAGTACATGTGTGAATACATAGACAAACAGAGTGTCCCTAGTATGCCTCTACTAGACTAGCTCGTTAATCAAAGATGGTTAAGTTTCCTAACCATAGACAAGTGTTGTCATTTGATGAACGGGATCACATCATTAGAGAATGATGTGATGGACAAGACCCATCCATTAGCTTAGTATAATGATCATTTAGTTTTTCTGCTACTGCTTTCTCATGACTTATACATGTTCATCAAACTATGAAATTATGCAACTCCCGAATACCGGAGGAACACCTTGTGTGCTATCAAACGTCACAACATAACTAGGTGATTATAAAGATGCCCTATAGGTGTCTCCGATGCTGTTTGTTGAGTTGGCATAGATCGAGATTAGGATTTGTCACTCCGTGTATCGGAGAGGTATTGCTGGGCTCTCTCGGTAATGCACATCACTATGAGCCTTGCAAGCATTGTGACTAATGAGTTAGTCACGGGATGATGCATTACGGAATGAGTAAAGAGACTTGCCGGTGATGAGATTGAACTAGGTGTGATGATACCGATGATCGAATCTCGGGCAAGTAACATACCGGTGACAAAGGGAACAACACATGTTGTTGTGCGGTTTGAATGATAAAGATCTTCGTAGAATATGTAGGAGCCAATATGAGCATCCAGGTTCCGCTATTTGTTATTGATCGGAGATATGTCTCGGTCATGTCTACATAGTTCTCTAACCCATAGGGTCCGCATGCTTAACATTCGATGATGATTTGTATTATGAGTTTCGTGTTTTGATAAACCGAAGTTTGTTCGGAGTCCCGGATGAGATCACGGACATGACGAGGAGTCTCGAAATGGTCAAGAAATAAAAATTGATATATTGGAAGGTTATGTTTGGACACCGGAATGGTTTCGGATAGGTTCAGGTATTTTCCGGAGTACCGGGGCACTACTAGGGAAAAACCCTAGCAGTAGCGCGGGTATTTTTCCTATCAGTAGCACGGGAGGACGCGCTACTGATAAGGCGCTACAGCTACGCGCGCTGCTGCTAAGACATATAGCAGCAGTGTTTGTTCACTCCAGTGCTACTGCTAATATAGCTAGTTGTAGCGTGTTTACTTTCCATCGCTACTAGTATTCTTTTTCTCATTTTTTAAATTTTTAGTGTATTTATTGTTGGGGAACGCAGTAATTTCAAAAAATTTCCTACGCACACGCAAGATCATGGTGATGCATAGCAACGAGAGGGGAGAGTATGATCTACGTACCCTTGTAGATCGCAACGGAAGCGTTGACACAACGTAGAGGAAGTAGTCGTACGTCTTCTTCCCGATGCGACCGATCCAAGCACCGTTACTCCGGCACCTCCGAGTTCTTAGCACACGTACAGCTCGATGACGCTCCCCGGGCTCCGATCCAGCAAAGCTTCAGGGATGAGTTCCGTCAGCACAACGGCGTGGTGACGATGATGATGTTCCACCGACGCAGGGCTTCGCCTAAGCACTACAACGATATGACCGAGGTGGAATATGGTGGCAGGGGGCACCGCACACGGCTAAGGAACGATCACGAGGATCAACTTGTGTGTCCTAGGGTGCCCCCCTGCCTCCGTATATAAAGGATCCAAGGGGGGGTGGTGCGCCGGCCTAGAGGAGGGCGCAGGAGGAGTCCTACTCCTACCGGGAGTAGGGCTCCCCTCCCCGTTCCTTGTCCAACTAGGAGAGGTGGAGGGAGAATAGGAAAGGGGGGGCACCGCCCCTCCCTCCTTGTCCAATTCGGACTAGGGGGAGAGGAGGCGTGCGGCCTGCCCTGGCAGCCCCTTCCTCTTCTCCACATTAGGCCCATAAGGCCCATTAACCCCCCGGGGGGTTCCGGTAACCCCTCCGGTACTCCGGTTTTATCCGAAACTTCTCCGGAACCCTTCTGGTGTCCGAATATAGTCATCCAATATATCAATCTTTATGTCTCGACCATTCCGAGACTCCTCGTCATGTCCGTGATCACATCCGGGACTCCGAACTAACTTCGGTACATCAAAATGCACAAACTAATAATAACTGTCATCGTAACTTTAAGCGTGCGGACCCTACGGTTCGAGAACAATGTAGACATGACCGAGACACGTCTCTGGTCAATAACCAATAGCGGGACCTGGATGCCCATATTGGCTCCTACATATTCTACGAAGATCTTTATCGGTCAGACCGCATAACAACATACGTTGTTCCTTTTGTCATCGGTATGTTACTTGCCCGAGATTCGATCGTCGGTATCCAATACCTAGTTCAATCTCGTTACTGGCAAGTATCTTTACTCGTTCCGTAATACATCATCTCATAACTAACATATTAGTTGTAATGCTTGCAAGGCTTATGTGATGTGCATTACCGAGAGGGCCCAGAGATACCTCTCCGACAATCAGAGTGACAAATCCTAATCTCGAAATACGCCAACCCAACATGTACCTTTGGACACACCTGTAATGCTCCTTTATAATCACCCAGTTACGTTGTGACGTTTGGTAGCACCCAAAGTGTTCCTCCGGTAAACGGGAGTTGTATAATCTCATAGTCATAGGAACATGTATAAGTCATGAAGAAAGCAATAGCAACATACTAAACGATCGGGTGCTAAGCTAATGGAATGGGTCATGTCAATCAGATCATTCAACTAATGATGTGACCTCGTTAATCAAATAACAACTCTTTGTTCATGGTTAGGAAACATAACCATCTTTGATTAACGAGCTAGTCAAGTAAAGGCATACTAGTGACACTCTGTTTGTCTATGTATTCACACATGTATTATGTTTCCGGTTAATACAATTCTAGCATGAATAATAAACATTTATCATGATATAAGGAAATAAATAATAACTTTATTATTGCCTCTAGGGCATATTTCCTTCATTTATACGCCGCTATATAAATTTTGGTACAATACCAATTATGAGGTTGTTATATCAATATGTCCATAACAGTGTGTCAAATGAAGGTGGATTAGATTCAAGTGGAGGCAACATGTGGTGCACATCGAAAGTACTACTAGTCCAAGTTTGGATTAGTAGTATACTTTTGACATGCACCACATGTTGCCTCCACTTGAATCTAATCCGCCAACACAAGCTATTTAATAATCATCATAGTCATTACCACCAACAGTAGCTATTTAATCATCATAGTCATAGTGTAGCACACATCATCATCTTCAAACTCATTCTAGCTAGCTAATCACCACCAACACTAGTTGCGGTAGCTATCTAATCACCACCAACACTAGCTAATAATAATCATCATAGTCATTACCACCAACACTAGCTATTTAATCATCATAACTCATTTCTAGCTAGATAATCACTCCTGCTGCTCTCTCTCAGCTAAAATAACATAAAACATGTATAGCACTCCTGCTTCATCAAGTTGGAGCATGCAGATGAACATGTCTCCTAATCGTGGGCTGCGCTTCTGATTGTTGCCCCCTAGTACTTCTCTGCGATCGTTCACAATTTTGCTCCAGTCTTTCACTATTAAGCATTCCTCGCTATTAGAAATCCTAAATGCACTAAAGTGCATTGTAGGAAATCTTGGCCGTAAGCTAACAATTCTCGTGCGACCTTTAGTCTCAATCCAATGAGGCACAACATTCATCGGCAGTCCCTGTTGAAGAACATCATATAGTAACATACTTAGCAATGCAGTTTAGCTTAAAAAATAATGTATGCAAAAGATGCACTGAGGACAAATAGTAAAAATCTTACCATCTTTCCTAAATAGATGTTACCGTAGTTCAGTACGAACACTATTGGTCGCACATTTTGAGTACTAAGATTGTTTAGTCCAGGAAAATAATTTGTCTTGACAATATGAAGATCCTCAAGCCATGAAACATAATGACCCATCTCCTCGCAGTTTAGTTCAGCCCCGGGACAGTGGACGGTCATGTCTACCAAGCGCCGGACATGTTTGCTTGAATGGAAATAAGCTGTCAATAGAAATTAGTTGTCAACTATTTTTGAATAAACAATATCGAAGACATAAATATGGTTGAGAAACTCACATAATTGTATAACTGGAGGCGTCTGCACATCGACCCAGATGTCGATATTACCTTCAATATCATCTTCGGAACAAATATCAAAGGTGATAACCATAGCAGGCTCAAATGCATAAGCCTTTTCTACCTCTTGAGCACTGCGTTGGTTTTCCCTTGAAAAGGAAAGGGTGATGCAGCAAAGTAGCATAAGTATGTGCCTCAGATTTTGAGAACCAAGGTATCAATCGAGTAGGAGGCTACGCGCGAGTCCCTCACACCTGCACAAAACAAATAAATCATCGCAACCAACGCGATACGGGGTTGTCAATCCCTACACGATCACTTAGGAAAGTGAGATCTGATAGATATGATAAGATAATATTTTTGGTATTTTTATGATAAAGATGCAAAGTAAAATAAAAGGCAATGAAAATAACTAAGTATTGGAAGATTTAATATGATGAAGATAGACCCGGGGCCATAGGTTTCACTAGTGGCTTCTCTCAAGAGCATAGGTATTTTACGGTGGGTGAACAAATTACTGTTGAGCAATTGACAGAATTGAGCATAGTTATGAGAATATCTAGGTATGATCATGTATATAGGCATCACGTCCCAGACAAGTAGACCGACTCCTGCCTGCATCTACTACTATTACTCCACGCATCACCCGCTATCCAGCATGCATCTAGAGTATTAAGTTCATAAGAACCGAGTAACGCCTTAAGCAAGATGACATGATGTAGAGGGATAAATTCATGCAATATGATAAAAAAACCCATCTTGTTATCCTCGATAGCAACAATACAATACGTGCCTTGCTGCACCTACTGTCACTAGGAAAGGACACCGCAAGATTGAACCCAAAGCTAAGCACTTCTCCCATTGCAAGAAAGATCAATCTAGTAAGCCAAACCAAACTGACAATTCGAAGAGACTTGCAAAGATAACCAATCATACATAAAAGAATTCAGAGAAGATTCAAATATTTTTCATAGATAAACTTGATCATAAACCCACAATTCATCGGTCTCAACAAACACACCGCACAAGAAGATTACATCGAATATATTTCCACAAGAGAGGGGGAGAACTTTGTATTGAGATCCAAAAAGAGAGAAGAAGCCATCTAGCTAATAACTATGGACCCGTAGGTCTGAGGTAAACTACTCACACTTCATCAGAGAGGCTATGGTGTTGATGTAGAAGCCCTCCGTGATCGATGCCCCCTCCGTCGGAGCTTCGGAACAGGCTCCAAGATGGGATCTCGTGGATACAGAAAGTTGCGGCGGTGGAATTAGGGTTTTGGCTCTGTATCTGATCGTTTGGGGGTACATAGGTATATATAGAAGAAAAAAGTATGTCGGTGGAGCAACAGGGGGCCCACGAGGGTGGAGGGCATGCCTGGGGGGTAGGTGCGCCCCCCTACCTCGTGGCATCCCTGTTGGTTGCATGACGTAGGGTCCAAATCTCCTGGATCATGTTCGGCGAGAAAATCACGTTTCCGAAGGTTTCATTCCGTTTGGACTCCGTTTGTTATTCCTTTTCTTCGAAACCCTAAAATAGGCAAAAAACAACAATTCTGGGTTGGGCCTCCGGTTAATAGGTTAGTCCAAAAAATAATAGAAAAGTGGATAATAAAGCCCAATAATGTCCAAAACAGTAGATAATATAGCATGGAGCAATGAAAAATTATAGATACGTTGGAGACATATCAAGCATCCCCAAGCTTAATTCCTGCTCGTCCTCGAGTAGGTAAATGATAAAAACAGATTTTTTGATGTGGAATGCTACTAGGCATAATTTCAATGTAATTCTTCTTAATTGTGGCATGAATATTCAGATTCGAAAGATTCAAGATAAGAGTTTAATATTGACATAGAAATAATAATACTTCAAGCATACTAACTAAGCAATTATGTCTTCTCAAAATAACATGGCCAAAGAAAGTTCATCCCTACAAAATCATATAGTTTAGTCATGCTCCATTTTCGTCACACAAGAATGCTCTCATCGTGCACAACCCCGATGACAAGCCAAGTAATTGTTTCATACTTTAGTAATCTCAAACTTTATAAACCTTCACGCAATACATGAGCGTGAGCCATGGATATAGCACGATGGGTGGAATAGAGTATAATGATGGGGGTTATGTGGAGAGGACAAAAAAGGAGAAAGTCTCACATCAACGAGGCTGGTCAATGAGCTATGGAGATGCCCATCGATTGATGTTAATGCAAGGAGTAGGGATTGCCATGCAACGGATGCACTAGAGCTATAAATGTATGAAAGCTCAACAAAAGAAACTAGTGGGTGTGCATCCAACTTGCTTGCTCACGAAGACCTAGTGCACTTGAGTAGGCCCATTGATGGAATATACAAGCCAAGTTCTATAATGAAAAATTCCCACTAGTATATGAAAGTGACAAAACAAGAGACTCTCTATCAAGAAGATCATGGTGCTACTTTGAAGCACAAGTGTGGAAAAAAAGATAGTAGCATTGTCCCTTTTCATTTTTTGGGCCTTCTCTTTTTTATTTGGCCTTTCTCTTTTTTATTGGGACAATGCTCTATTAAATGATGATCATCACTCTTCTATTTTTTACAACTCAATGATTACAACTCGATACTAGAACAAGGTATGACTCTATATGAATGCCTCCGGCGGTGTACCTGGATATGCAATGAATCAAGTGTGACATGTATGAAAAATTATGAACGGTGGCTTTGCCACAAATACGATGTCAACTACATGATCATGCAAAGCAATATGACAATGATGAACGTGTGTATGATAAACGGAATGGTGGAAAGTTGCATGGCAATATATCTCGGAATGGCTATGGAAATGCCATAATAGATAGGTATGGTGGCTGTTTTGAGGAAGATATAAGGAGGTTTATGTGTGAAAGAGCGTATCATATCACGGGGTTTGGATGCACCGGCGAAGTATGCACGAACTCTCAATGTGAGAAAGGGCAATGCACGGTACCGAAGAGGCTAGCGATGATGGAAAGGTGAGAGTGCGTATAATCCATGGACTCAACATTAGTCATAAAGAACTCACATACTTATTGCACAAATCTACAAGTCATCAAAAACCAAGCAGTACGCGCATGATCCTAGGGGGATAGATTTGTAGGAAAAGACCATCGCTCGTCCCCGACCGCCACTCATAAGGAGGACAATGAAAGAACACCTCATGTTTCAAAATTGTTACATAATGTTTACCATACGTGCATGCTACGGGACTTGCAAACTTCAACACAAGTATTTCTCAAATTCACAACTACTCAACTAGCACAACTTTAATATCACTACCTCCATATCTCAAAACAATCATCAAGCATCGAACTTCTCTTAGTATTCAAAACACTCATAAGAAAGTTTTTACTAATCTTGAATACCTATCATATTAGGATTATTAAGCAAATTACCATGCTATTTAAGACTCTCAAAATAATCTAAGTGAAGCATGAGAGATCAATAGTTTCTATAAAACAAATCGACCACCGTGCTCTAAAAGATATAAGTGAAGCACTAGAGCAAAACTATATAACTCAAAAGATATAAGTGAAGCACATAGAGTATTCTAATAATTTCCGAATCATGTGTGTTTATCTCCAAAGGTGTGTATAGAAAAGATGATTGTGGTAAACTAAAAAGCAAAGACTCAAATCATACAAGACGCTCCAAGCAAAACACATATCATGTGGTCAATAAAAATATAGCTCCAAGTAAAGTTACCGATAGAAGTAGACGAAAGAGGGGATGCCTTCCGGGGCATCCCCAACCTTTGGCTTTTAGATGTCCTTAGATTATCTTGGGGGTGCCATGGGCATCCCCAAGCTTAGGCTCTTGCCACTCCTTGTTCCATAATACATCAAATCTTTACCCAAAACTTGAAAACTTCACAACACAAAACTTAAAGTAGAAAATCTCGTGAGCTCCGTTAGCGAAAGAAAACAAAAGACCACTTCAAGGTACTGTAATGAACTCATTCTTTATTTATATTAGTGTTAAACCTACTGTATTCCAACTTCTCTATGGTTTATCAACTATTTTACTATCAATAGATTCATCAAAATAAGCAAACAACACACAAAAAAACAGAATCTGTCAAAAACAGAATAGTCTGTAGTAATCTGTATCTGGCGCAAGATCTGGAACCCCAAAAATTCTAAAATAAATTGCTGGAAGTGAGGAGCTTATATATTAATAATCTGCAAAAAGAATTAACTAAATATTACTTTCCAAATAAAAATGACAGCAGTTCTCGTGAGCGCTAAAGTTTCTGTTTTTACAGAAGGATTAACAAGACTTTCCCCAAGTCTTTACCAACGGTTCTACTTGGCACAAACACTAATTGAACACAAAAAACACAACCAAAACAGAGGCTAGATAAATTATTTATTACTAAACATGAGCAAAAAGCAAGGAATAAAAATAAAATTGGGTTGCCTCCCAACAAGCGCTATTGTTTAACGCCCCTAGCTAGGCATAAAAAGCAAGGATAGATCTAGGTATTGCCATAATAGTAAGATAGATCATTAAAACTCATTTCATATTCTCTATGTTCGGCAGCAAGTTTCTTTGAGGCAAGAAAAAGTAATCAAAAGGGCAAAATTTAATGGGACAAAAGTCCCCAAGATCAACCTTGGGAGGTATAGGTTCCTCCTTTGGCCCTTCGTATTGCACAACCAATTCATCGTTATAAGCATTCTTTTGACAGAACTTTGTGAGCCTATACTCAAGAGAATATCCTAGTTTGTTATTTTGAATGGCCAAATCATCATTAAGTTCAAAAATTCTATCAACTAAAACATTGGTAGGAACCCTTTTTCTAAGATTTTCATTGAAAGCAACATAGTCTAGAGATTGAAAGCACATTATTTTTTCTTGATCAAAAAGGATAGCCTCTATGGGAGGACGGCAAGCGTCCACCCTATACTGCGCAAAGATGTATTTGGCCTCTTTTATTATGAATCTGAACTCATTAGCCAAAAAGATAGTAGCGGTACGCTTAACAGAAGAATGCTCAATATTAGAAAATTCTAGGAAAATCCTTTGTATGCAAGGGTGCATGTGCATGAATTGTCTTTCAAGTTTCACTACAAGCATGGCAATAGATTCCGCCAGACTACTAGTTTTATGAATGATAGAACTACCCATAGAAGGCAAAGCACCGGCACAAGTAAAGAAATCTTGGATAACTCCTTTTCCAATAATATTACCACTACCAATACGGATTTTTTTTTGTATGTAAGTTAGGGGGTTCTTCAGCAGGAGCATCAGAATTTTTCATGATATTATTATTGTCCATATTGACAATAATTTCCCCAATTTCAAACATAACGGCAGAGAGTGCAAAAGGCAAAAAGAGGCAAAATAGAGAAAGAGAGGGAGGATAGAGAGAGAGAGAGGGCGAATAAAACGGCAAGGGTGAAGTGGGGGAGAGGAAAACGAGAGACAAATGGCAAATAATGTAATGCGGGAGATAAGGGTTTATGATGGGTACTTGGTATGTTTGACTTTTGCGTAGACCTCCCCGGCAACGGCGCGAGAAATCCTTCTTGCTACCTCTTGAGCACTGCGTTAGTTTTCCCTTGAAGAGGAAAGGGTGATGCAGCAAAGTAGCGTAAGTATTTCCCTCAGTTTTTGAGAACCAAGGTATCAATCGAGTAGGAGGCTACGCGCGAGTCCCTCGCACCTGCACAAAACAAATAAATCATCGCAACCAACGCGATACGGGGTTGTCAATCCCTACACGATCACTTAGGAAAGTGAGATCTGATAGATATGATAAGATAATATTTTTGGTATTTTTATGATAAAGATGCAAAGTAAAATAAAAGGCAATGAAAATAACTAAGTATTGGAAGATTTAATATGATGAAGATAGACCCGGGGCCATAGGTTTCACTAGTGGCTTCTCTCAAGAGCATAGGTATTTTACGGTGGGTGAACAAATTACTGTTGAGCAATTGACAGAATTGAGCATAGTTATGAGAATATCTAGGTATGATCATGTATATAGGCATCACGTCCCAGACAAGTAGACCGACTCCTGCCTGCATCTACTACTATTACTCCACGCATCAACCGCTATCTAGCATGCATCTAGAGTATTAAGTTCATAAGAACCGAGTAACGCCTTAAGCAAGATGACATGATGTAGAGGGATAAATTCATGCAATATGATAGAAAAACCTTCTTGTTATCCTCGATGGCAACAATACAATACGTGCCTTGCTGCACCTACTGTCACTGGGAAAGGACACCGCAAGATTGAACCCAAAGCTAAGCACTTCTCCCATTGCAAAAAAGATCAATCTAGTAGGCCAAACCAAACTGATAATTCGAAGAGACTTGCAAAGATAACCAATCATACATAAAAGAATTCAGAGAAGATTCAAATATTTTTCAAAGATAAACTTGATCATAAACCCACAATTCATCTATCTCAACAAACACACCGCAAAAGAAGATTACATCGAATAGATCTCCACAAGAGAGGGGGAGAACTTTGTATTGAGATCCAAAAAGAGAGAAGAAGCCATCTAGCTAATAACTATGGACCCGTAGGTCTGAGGTAAACTACTCACACTTCATCGGAGAGGCTATGGTGTTGATGTAGAAGCCCTCCGTGATCGATGCCCCCTCCAGCGGAGCTCCGGAACAGGCCCCAAGATGGGATCTCGTGGATACAGAAAGTTACGGCGGTGGAATTAGGGTTTTTGCTCCGCACCTGATCGTTTGGGGGTACGTAGGTATATATAGGAGTAAGAAGTACGTCGGTGGAGCAACAGGGGGCCCACGAGGGTGGAGGGCGCGCCTGTGGGGTAGGCGTGCCCCCTACCTCGTGGCCTCCCTGTTGGTTGCTTGACGTAGGGTCCAAGTCTCCTGGATCATGTTCGGCGAGAAAATCACGTTCTCGAAGGTTTCATTCCGTTTGGACTCCGTTTGATATTCCTTTTCTTCGAAACCCTAAAATAGGCAAAAAACAGCAATTCTGGGTTGGGCCTCCGGTTAATAGGTTAGTCCCAAGAATAATATAGAAGTGGATAATAAAGCCCAATAATGTCCAAAACAGTAGATAATATAGCATGGAGCAATCAAAAATTATAGATACGTTGGAGACGTACCAGCCTTGCATAGTGCTTGCCAAGTTTTGCATTCAAAATAGGTGTAGGTGTCTGCGTTGTATAATTTTGCGTGGAAAGTATAACCATGCTCGGTCTTCAAGTTAACTCTCTTTACCTCCACAGTAGTTTTCATAGGAATGAAACCAACCTTATCCAAGACAAAAACTCTTGCATGGCAGGGGATATGCTAGTAGAATAGTAAAGTAAATAAATTATAAGTTGAAGAAAATGAAGCAGATGTCATGCTTAATTACGAAAAAAGACTTGTCGTTGTGACTTACTGTATCCACCTCGAAGTTCTCATCCAGCTTGATGTTGAAGCGCCTATCATCATCTAGGAAGATACTGTCGCACAAGCCGCGCTCGTCTTTGCAGTATTCGCAAATACCAAAATCCTTTTCGTCGTCAGACATTTCCTATGTTCATAGTTGAAACATTAATTGAAAATCGATTGAAGGCAACTACCAGGATAATCAACACACAAATCCGGGGCACTCGATATTTCCTACATATTCTGGTACAAGTCATGCCAAAATTCACGGAAAAATCCAGCATGACCTTTGCTAAAATAGGACATATCGAACGCCTGAAATTTGCCGGAACGAAAATGAATCAACACTCCGGCAAAACATAGGCCACTCGGAGGTGTAACCTGCAAACATGACCGGCCACTTGGGAAAGCACATATCCTATTTGAGCAACACAAGATATACATTTCAAAATATCTTATAGGACTCATACTGACATGAGCATTCAATATGCAAAACCAAATCGTAAAATAAATAAGTATTCAAATTAGCATGCATTCAATAAGCAAAAGTAAATCATCTCATGCGTCCGTACATCGTCGAATATTATCACTAATACATCCTGAATAGTACCATACATATAACATCACTAATACAACTAAAACCCTAGCGCACGACGGGTATCAGCGTGGGCGGTGGACACCCACAGAGAAGGAACCATCATAGGATCATAGCTCTAGTGAGATCCTTGGAGAACCTGCCAGGTATTGGAGAACCTGTGCTCCAACGCAAACAAGTAGCGACGGACGTGCGCGTCCTCCACACTGATATGGTGATGCACCACCTCCGTGGGGTCCTCGAGCCTCTGGACCGTCACTGGCCCACACGACTGCCACCAAAGAAGGTTCGGGTCAACGATGGGATGACTCCTCACCAACTTGCGCCCGCCAGTAGGTAGCGCCTCCCAGTACCACCCCGGCGGAGCCTAGTCCCGGACATGGCCCATCTGGTGACGCAGGTGTCCTCCGCTGACTCGACGATGAGGATGCGGGATAGGCATCGTCGATGTTGATGCGGGAATAATTGCTTTAACTAAAAAAGTAAACTAGTTCTATTAATTTTTGTATTAAAAATAAAATAGTTGTATTAACTCAACTATTTCAATTAAGCACTTACTATAAATAAAAATAAACTAGTTTTTACTAAAAATAAACTAGTTCAACTAGTTATATTAATTTTCTTACTAATTCTATTAAACACTTACTAAAAATAGTAAAAAAACTAGATAGATGAAGTCTAAAATTTAACCCTAACTAATTTGATGAACTCTAAAATTTAACCCTAACTAATTTGATGAACTCTAAAACTAATTCTATTTAACAACTACTGCCATAATTAGCATCTAATTTGATGAACCCTAACTAATTAGATGAACTCTGAAATTTAATCCTAAGAACCCTAGCAAGGTAGAGGTAGGGGAGGAGGAGGAGGGCGTGCTCACCTCGGGCGCCGGCGGAGTTAGGGACAGTGGCACGCGGCGTCGAGGTCGGGGACGGGGTCGGGGTCGGGGCGGCGGGCGCACGGCGGGGGGCGGCGATGTAGGGGGCGTCGAGGTCGGGGTCAGGGGCGGCATCGAGGTCGGGGTCGGGGGCGGCGATGTAGGGGGCGTCGAGGTCGGGGTCAGGGGCGGCATCGAGGTCGGGGTCGGGGGCGGCGTCGAGGTCGGGGGTGGCGTCGACGGTGTGCGAAGGGCGACGGGAGAGCGCGCGGCGGCCGGGCGATGACGGCGGCGACAGCAGACGCACGCGTTTTGTATTTGGGGGAAGTGGGCATTAGGAAAGATGAAAACGGTTGGTTAAGTGGAAAGAAACAGTAGCGCATTCCATAGAAAGCGCTACTGCTACATTAGCTATAGCGCCTGTCCATAAAGCCCGCTGCTGCTACGCAATTCTCCTTTATTTATTTTTCATCTATTTTCATTCACATTTTCTTTTTTTCCTTCCCCTTTTTCTATTTCTTTCATTTTCATTTACTTTTCTATATCTTTTTCATTTTATTTTCCTTTCCTTAGCAGTAGCACTTCCTGCGCGAAACACGCTGTTACAACAATCTTAGGAGCAGCATGCTTTCCTTAGGCACGCTACTACTATAGGTACCCTGGCAAGAATAGTAAGGAGAATTGTAGTAGTAGCGCCTCTACAGTTAGACGCGCTACTACTATGATCTTAGTTGCAGCGCGTTTGGATAACATGCGCTAGTGGTAAATTGTAGTAGCGCTTCTTTTTGTCCCCCGCTACTGGTAAGTTTCTGTGTATAAGGTTTTCCCTAGTAGTGGGGGGTTACTGGAACCCCCCGGGGGATTAATGGGCCACAATGGGCCTTAGTGGAGAAAAGAGAGGGCTGGCCAGAGGTGGCACCCCCCCACTTGCCCAGTCTGAATTGGACAAGGGGAGGGGCAGCGCCCCCTCCTTCCTTCTCTTCTCTCCTCTTTCCCTTCTTCTCCTACTTGGACTAGGAAAGGGGGGACCGAATCCTACTTGGACTAGGAGTCCAAGTAGGACTCCCCCCATGGAGCGCCCCCTCCTAGGGCCGGCCTCCTCTCCTCCCCCCTTTATATACGTGGGCACCCCAAAGACACACAAGTTAATCTTTTAGCTGTTTGCGGTGCCCCCCTCCACAGTTACACACCTCAGTCATATCGTTGTAGTGCTTATGCGAAGCCCTGCATCGGTAACTTCATCATCACCGTCACCACGCTATCGTGCTGACGAAACTCTCCCTCGGCCTCAAATGGATCAAGAGTTCGAGGGACGTCATCGAGCTTAACGTGTGCTGATCGCAGAGGTGCCGTGCGTTCGGTACTTGGATCGGTTGGATCGCAAAGACGTTCGACTACATCAAGTGCGTTACTTAACTCTTCCGCTTTCGGTCTACAAGGGTACGTAGACACACTCTCCCCTCTCATTGCTATGCATCTCCTAGATGGACCTTGCATGATCGTAGATAAACCTTTTGAAATACTATGTTCCCCAACATGACTTACTTTGGATGATAAGGCAGGAGGACAATTTCCTGGTCCTTATTCTGTAGCATGAAGTTTTGGAGGTACTCCCTAGCAGTTTCACGCTCAAAGTCGCCGAGACTCAAGAAGGACTCGTGGATGTAGTACGGATCCGCCACACAGATTTGTGAGACTTCTTCTCTCTTCATGACGGAGCTCATATGTAGCGCAAAAAGGCGGGAGATTGTAAAATCGAGCCGCCTTGTCAAAAACATCTCAAAGATATGGTCAAACCGCGGGAAGAACACCTCTGCAGGCCATGTGTCGTGTGGCACTTCCCCTCAGGCACACAAGCTGCGTATGTCGGATATCTTGGATCATTCCAGGCTTGTAGGCTTTTCTCAGTCGACAACACATGGTCGTGCAGTCTCCTAAGATCTCATGATAGTGCCTCCAGTGGTTTCGGCGGTAGCATTGGCTCGCCCATGACATGGAACATGGCCGCACCTTTGATGGGTACATGCTCTTCAAAATCCACTGTTTAGCTGCTATGTGCTCTGGCTTGTTTGTAGGCAGCTAAGCCTATCTTCCCTGTCTCTTCCTCTCCTTTTTCTTGGGCACACCTTCCATACCCTTCCTTAACCCCTACCCTAGTGTTGCCGGGCTAAGCACTATACGACCTCCGGCTGTTGAGCCTGTGTTGAGGCAGCATCTTCAGGCGTGTCATGTCAGGATTTCATGAAGAGAGACTTCTTGCAATCCCTGCTAGGACATTCTTGCTCGGGCAGATCATCCACATCCTCATCAACATGATGATAGCCCGATTCGTCATACGGGTGACTCATCATATCTAAGTCACCATCATAGGATCCTGTATTGAGGAAACCCATTGGGTGCTCCGTCTCCTCCATCTCATCATCCATTCTTTGTTCTACGGGGCCGATTACATTAGCCACTATTGAACCCGCTTCATCACGTCGTTCGCCGCTCTCACCCGGCACTACAGGAGCTGGTAATTGCGCAGGCGGGGTGGTGGTCTCCATACATGCTTATTGATGTGTGGTTATTGGTGTGCGCTCGGTCGGCTCCAGACAAAGAAGATTCTTCGGCCATAGCAGCACCCAACCCTTGTAGCTTCCATTCCGCAGTGGGGTCTCGTCGTCCTCTCCCCCTAGCCATACTGGAGGAGGCAAACCCTCGTGCCATGATTTCACACTCGACAAGGTAACCCTGAAGTGCCCAGCGGGGATCGGCTGGCTGTGGAACGTGAGTTCCAAGGGCTTCGTTATCACCCCCTTTCCCACATCCACCTTCTGGCCTTTGATCAAGTAGAGTACGGTGCACGGGGTTTCGTCGGCCTGCAAACACATGTCTGCGGTGTAAAACATCCTAAAGGCAACCAAAATGGAATATTCTAGATATATATGTTGGTGCGACATGTACTTACCGTGAAGGCGTCGAGCTTTGCCAAAGACGAAGGCCCGCCTAGCGTGCCAGAGGCTGAGGACGGGCTGCTATAAGTGGGTGCGGGTGGGAGAGTAGGCCCGGTTGCGTGAGCAGGTGATGGTGCGGTGGTCTTGTTCACGGATTTGCTCGCGACGAAACTGGGCATGGGGAAATCATGTGCCGTCTTGTCTGGATTTTGCTTCATCCAGTTGATGATAGCCGGGACCAAGTTAGTAGCGAAATCATTTCTACAGGTAGTTACAGCTGCATTGACTACCTGCTGTAGCAACTGATTTTTCTCCTTGGCTACTTTTCTCGTGTCCTCGACTGCTTTTCTCGAACGCAAGCTTCACCTTCTTGTCGATGTCCGCCTGACTAAACTTCTTTTTATGCTTCTTGGCCTCTAGGCCCTCATTGTAAAACACCTTCCACGTGGCGCCATCTCCGGCGCCATGCACACGTCCATATTGCGGCCGCTGGCCCAAAGGGAGTCCCTTAAGTTCGTTCAAGGCCCGGTTGAGAGGGGTATCCCACTTGGGCCTCATCGGAGAAGTAGGGCTTTCGGCTGCAAGGTGGTGTTGCTTCTCCTGCAGAAGGAACGTGAATCGTTTACGAATGTGTGGTCGACTTGATTTGGAGTTAAATGTAAGGTGGTAAAAGAATAATTACCAGTATTCTAATCAATCTACTCGTGATCTGGTCCATGTAAAAAAACCTTCTTTTCCCTGATGAAGTCACACTCCAAGGGGTTGGTGAACTTCGTGAAGGGGTCTGGGAGACCCGCGGCTTCACGTTATGCGTCCTCCTTATCTCATATGGGCCTTTTACTCAGGTAGCCACGGCTTCCAGGCGATGCTTCCTCGTGTTCCTTTGCTGAAGGCTCTTGAATTTCGCATCCTTAGCCTTGGCTGCCTCTGTAGCGCAAGTGTCCTTGAACTTTTCGAACTCCTCTTCCATAACTGTCAGATTTTCCTCCAGAATTTTGGAGAGGGGTTCCTCAGCCTCAATAGCTCGTTTCACCCTCCCTTTCCAGGAGGCCAAATCATTGCTGAACATGCCCATGGCATGATTGTTAATCTTTTTCATCTTCGGATCATACCACGGTTGTTCTATGCTATCATCCTGGTCGGGGAACTTGAATCTCTTGTGCAACTTCGTCATGAGCAACTACCTCAAATGTTCTTTACTCCTTAAGTCATCATCCTTGGTGCTCGTGCATTCCCGTAGGATGCATCCTACTTGGTTCCCATAGCACTTGCGAGGTTCTTCTGACTCTAATGTCTCAAACTTGCCAGGTGCCATCTTTGTGATCACTAGTCGTCCAATGCCGAGTTTGTTAGGTTTTCGTATCCTCAGCTTCTTTTGCTTCTTCTTTTCAATAGCGGCATTGGCACTGGTACCTTCCCCGCTAGTATCTTCCTCGCCGGTCTCGGTGCCGCCATCGGTGCCGACACCGTCGGTGTCGATGTCGGCGTCAGTACCATCATCGAGGCCGACCTACAAACCTTGACTGTGCTTAGCAGACAAAAAGTCAAGGTACTGTTGTTCACCATCATAATCCATCTGGTCCGCATCTTGGTCAGAAGGCCCGGTTTAAAATTAACAAACTAGAACTATAAAATTTAAATAACAACAATTGCTTTAACTAAAAATGCAAGAAACCTATATAATCAATTCTATTTTTTCTTACACTAAAAAATAGCCTAGGGTTCATAATATTTCATACTAACTAGCACTAAATAGCGGAGAAGAGGGGAGGGGAGAGGGCTTACAAAAGGCAGAGAGAGATGGGGTCGGGGGATACGACGCGGCACTGAGGCCAGGCGGGATCGGGGGAGACGGCACGTCACCGAGGGTCGCCGGGTGGGGGATACGAGGGCGAGTGCTGGTACGGGGGCGAGAGCAGGGGCACGGAGAGGGCAGGGCTCCGGCGGCGACGACAAGGGGGAAGAGAGAGTGGTGATTTGGGGGGAAAGCAGAGGTGGGAAGAAGCAGAGAGAGTGAGGATTTTGCGGGTTAAGTCGAGGTAGCAGTAGCGCGTTCTGGACAAACACGCTATAGCTAAGTTAGCTATAGCGCTTTTATACAGAAAGCGCTACTGCTATTACATGTAGCTATAGCGTTTTTATACAGAAAGCGCTACTGCTACTGTGACTAGCTATAGCTCTTTTTCAAAAAAACGCTACTGCTATAACCAGTACCTATAGCAGTTTTCCTGTTTGTTTCTTCTATTTTCTTTTACTTTATTTTCTCTCCCTTTTCTTTCCTTTTCTTTTCCTTTTTACCGAGAGCAGTGAACGAAGGGAAGGTGATACAATGTATATAACTAAGGTGATATATATTGCATCATTTGATGGTTAAGTATGTATACAAAATAGGAACATATATATTACATCATTTGACCAATGCATAATGGCTAAGTGTGTACACAGAATAGGAACTTATATATTACATCATTTGACCACTAATGGTTCCTCAGCGTTGACGTTTTTGTTTTTGAGTGAGCTCCTTTCCTTTCTTGTTCGTTGAAGAATAATTGAGCCTGTCATTGTGAATTTTCCTTTTCCATCGAGTACGATCATTCTTAGGTAATGTAGTATTGATTCTTCTTTTGATGTATACTTCATCATCATCATCATCTTCCCTCATTGGGTTGCCGTACTGGCCGTAGTCTTCCTCGTTGGCGACTCCGTCCATTCCAATGATGTTCCTTTTGCCTCTCTCACGACAACACGGTTGAGATTGCACGGGTTGGTTGTGAAGAAGCATTGTGTCACGTTCTTAGCGTGTACCCATGGCTCTTTTTTGCGATAGCGTTCACGGTACCGCTCTTGGTGTCGGGTATAGTCATGGTAGTGAAATACTCGTTTTCTCATTCGACATTCTTAGCCCATCTTACACGGAACATCGTCGTGTTGTGCAGTCCAGAGTAGTCAAGCTCCCATATCTCCTCGACCCTTCCGTAAAATATCTCAGTTGCGCCGTTGTCGCTACCAGTCATGCATTCCATCGTCACCCCTGAGTTCTGATCATCACTGTCCATATCTTTGGCCTCCATGTGGAACGTGTATCTGTTGATATCGTATGCCTGATAGGTGACAAGGTTGGGCGAGGGGCCATGTGCTAAGGCGTATATGAGCAATCCGTCCTTAGAGCTCTCTTCCGGGGGATTAGCAATAATATGCTCTTTGAACCAATGCAGGAAAGTGGAGTTGTGCTCTCTAGTAACTTCGGCGTCCGTCCTACATACCCCCCGGTCACGATATGTCTTTGCGATAATTTCTTTGTGCAGTGCCACGAAAGGATCTATCTTGTCTAGGTGTTGTAGCACTACCAAGTTTGCTCTGTCAAAGTCATTGCGTCGATCTGAGTATGCCACGTGCAGTTCCCTGCGACCGTTGGAGTGACCTTCGAGCCTCCCATCATGCTTGTTAACGGGCAAACCAACACCAACACCAGGCGGCTGGTCTGCGCCATATAGAAAATTCTCGCAGAAAGAGATGCACTCTTGTGTCAGATAGCCCTAGACGATGCTTCCATCCGGATGGGACATGTTACAAATGAATCCTTTGATGATCTCATTCATCCTATGAAACGACATCATGTTGTGCAGGAATGACGGCCCCAGGTCTATTATGTCGTCCACAATATGGACACACAAATGCACCATGGCGTCAAAGAACGCGGGCAGGAAGTACATCTCAACCTCATTCAGTATCACAGCGATCTCTTCCTGTAGCCTTCAGAGTTACTTCACACTGATCTACTTTCGAGAGATGATGTCGAAAAAGTTGCAGAGACCATTAAGCATGTCATGGGCGTGCTTGTCCATTATCCCTCTAAGGGCAACAGGTAGTATCTACGTCATCATCACATGACAGTCATGGGACTTCATCCCTCTGAACCTTTTCTTGTTCGTGTCTAGATATCTGCCTATCTTGCCATAGTAATCGGAACTAATTTTGACTCCGGTAAGGCACTTAAAGAATTGATCGATCTCGGCCGAACTTAAGGTGAAGCGAGAAGGGGGGCAATTATCCTCTTCCTTTACTTTTTTGCCCTTCTTCTCCCGCGCCCCTGTCTCCTCTGACTTTTTACGGGGCGGCATGTGCAGATCTTCCCTGATTTTCAAATCTTGCAAGTCTTTTCTTGCCTTCGGCTCATCCTTGGTCTTATCCGGCATGTTCATCAATGTCGCGAGCAAGCTCTCAAGGACATTCTGACAGATATGCATTTGATCAAAGCAATGAGGTGTGTCGAGTTTGTGCCAGTACTCCAAGTCCCAGAAAACAGACCTCGTCTTCCATATCTTCAGCAGCGGCTCCGGCGCCTTTTTCATCATCTTTCCCAGGGGCATTGTTCCTAGTTTTTCAATAGCTCATCGATTTCGGTGCCGCTCTGCTTATGTGGACGTCCTCGATTTCCCAGCCTCACCATTGAATAGATATCCACGGTTTCTCCATGGGTTGTCCTTCTCGAGCCATCTTCGATGCCCCATGAACACTATTTTCCCAGACCTTCCATCTTTCCTTGATGTTAGCTGCTGAGACATCGTATCATCCATGCACCGCGTGAATCCGCAATATCCATGGCATACCTGGCCTGCGACATATCTGTAACCGAGATAGTTGTGCACCGTCGTGATCAGCGCGGATCTCATGTAGAAATACTCACCTTTGCTAGTGTTCCATGTCTTGGTCGGTGGTTTCCATAACGTGTTAACTCCTCTTGAAGTAGCCCAGATATAGATTAATATTATTTCCTGATAGTTTCGGCCCTTGAATTAGCATGCTCATGTGAATGTACTTCGACTTCATGCACAACCAGGGGGAGGTTGTACATCCATACAAACACGGGTCATGTGCTATGGTTGGTGTTCTGGTTGCCAAACGGATTCATGCCATCCGTACACACGCCGAGCACGATGTTCCTTGCATCACATTCGAAATACCGATAGAAGACATTCAACGCTCTCCACTGGCTTCCATCCAGGACATGTCTCAGCTTCGGATCATCTCCATCGTCGGGCTTCTTCCTCTCCGCGTGCCAGTGCATGAACTTTGCTTCCTTGGGATCTAAGAAATACCGCTGGAGACCGGTGAGGGAGTCCTGGACTAAGGGGTCCTCGGGCGTCCGTCCTGTTATCCATGGGTCGGACTGATGGGCTGTGAAGACATGACGGCCGAAGACTATACCCGTGTCCGGCTTGGACTCTCCTTGGCGTGGAAGGCAAGCTTGGTGACCGAAGATGAAGATCCCTTCTTATGTAACCGACTCTATGTAAACCCTAGATCCCCTCGATGCCTATATAAACCGGAGGGATTAGTCCGGAAAGCATATACTCATTACCATAGTCATACATGCTAGGCTTCTAGGGTTTAGCCATTACGATCTCGTGGTAGATCAACTCTTGTAATACTCATATTCATCAAGATCATTCAAGTAGGAAGTATGGTATTACCTTCATAGAGAGGGCCCGGACCTGGGTAAACATCGTGTCCCCCGTCTCCTATTACCATCGATCCTAGACGCACAGTCCAGGACCCCCTACCCGAGATCCGCCGGTTTTGACACCGACATTGGTGCTTTCATTGAGAGTTCCACTGTGCTGTCAACGAAAGGTTCGATGGCCCCTTCAATCGTCTATAGTGACGCTGTCCAAGGAGAAACTTTCCTTCCCAGACAGATTTTCGTGTTCGGCGGCTTCGTACTGCGGGCCAACTCGCTTGGCCATCTGGAGCAAATCGATAGCTACGCCCCTGGCCACCAGGTCAGACTCGGAAGCTTGAACTACGTCGCGGATATCTGTGGAGACTTGATCTTCTATGGATTTGAGACCGCAACGATCGCTCCCCCTCGCCTCGATGAACATGACTTAAATCTGTCATCGGATCACATCCAGGAGATGGTCCATGTTGCTGCAACGGCCTTAGAACCGGAGCAGATCGTGCCATCCGGGACAACCGAGTCCGCGGCGTTGGAGCCGCACACGGACTCGGCACCCCGCAATATTTGCGTCAATGAAACTCCGGACTCGTCTCCAGCTATAAGTCCTGGACCGGGTACGCCTGCGGACACCGAGCTAGATCGGTTATCGATTTTTGAATTTAGCGCCGCAGACATCTTCCAGCACTCACCTTTGAGTGATGTTCTAAACTCTTTAAAGAACTTGTCCTTGGAGAAAGACTCACAGCCGAACTATGTTCGGTTCGAGCCAGAGGCTGATGAGGGGAAATTTCGCTTCCCATCTGCCACCCACTTCATAGCCACCGCCAATGACTTAATCGACGTGCTTGATTACGGCTCCGAAGACATCGACGGTATGGACGACGATGCCGACCAGGAGCAAGGCCAAGACCCGCCTTTCACTGGACGCTAGACGGCCACCTCTTCGTATGATGTGTACATGGTCGACACACCTAAAAAAGCTAGCGACGATGACAAAGGAGATCCAGTTGCGAATAAACCTTCTGAGACACAGTCCAAGCGTCGGCGCCCTAAACGCCGCTCTAAGCCTCGTCGCTCAAAATATGACGACACTGGCACTATAGAAAATAGTACTCCGGGCGACGCCGAAAACAATGAAGACCGTGTCGGGGCTGCATCCGAGCAGGAGGAACAAGACAACAGGCAAGATAACCCCGATAAACAGGCCATGCCCAATGATCCAGATGATGATAGTTATCGTCCAGTCTCCGAGGATGATGAGAGCCTCGGCAATGAGGACTTCATCATGCCTGAGGCACCCCTCGAGCAGGAGCGCTTCAAGCGCCAACTAATAGCCACTACAAGAAGCCTGAAGAAGCAGTAGCAGCTCCAAGCTGATCAAGACCTGCTCATTGACAGGTGGACTGATGTCCTGGCAGCCGAAGAATACGGCCTCGAGCTGTCGGGACCCCGATCCTAAGTCACACCGATCTAGCATGTAACACTTCATATCACTTTGTGGCCTCACGCACGGTATTCCCACGGGTGCCACCTTACCTGGCCCGGGACCGTTTGCGCCTTTTGGCTCACGTATATGATAGTGTCGCTAGCATCCATATGACAGAGAACCCGGGCCGACATGATTAGTCGTGAACCCAAAGTAGCACTAACTTACAGGGACAGGCATACATGAATCAACCTCGAGCATGTCGGTCAACAGCGTATGAATCCGGGCTGTAGCACTGGGCTAACAGGACTCCAGGAACCCGGGCTGTAGCAGGCTAGACAGGACTCCGGATGCCACCGCGTGACATTTCCCCGAAGGGACAGACACAGGAACGAAGTGAATCACATGCCGGCCAGTCAAGTGTTCCGGAGCAGTAGTGCTAGGCTAGCAGGACTTCGGTGAACCGGGCTGTAGCGGACTACTATGGCACATGGAAGCACAAGACATTTCCCCGAAGGGACAGACACAGGAACGAAGTGAATCACATGCCGGCCAGTCAAGTGTTCCGGAGCAGTAGTGCTAGGCTAGCAGGACTTCGGTGAACCGGGCTGTAGCGGACTACTATGGCACATGGAAGCACAAGACTACATTTCCCCATAAGAGAGGCTATCAGAGGTAAACAACTAGGTTGTCGGATCCCACACATAGCAATACACGTTACACGTACGCATAACATGCAAGTATGTGCTGTACATCATGGCATCACAACATAACTCAAACTCATATAGATAAAGGCCCAGAAGAGCCACATAGCAATCAATACAAACAGGGGTCTCATGACCCATCATTCAGAGCATACAAGCAACGGAAGCATTACATGTCTGAGTACAGACAACTACAAAAGGAAAAGACTAAGAAGCCTGACTAACACGACCCTCCCAAGGGTACAAGATCGTAGCTGGGATACAAGCTACTCGTCAAAGCCACTAGTGTAACCAACTGCAAAACATAAATAAGCAAACGTGAGTACAAAGGTACTCAACAAGTCTTACATCAGAACTAACTACATATGCAACATTATCAACAAAGGGGGTGGTGGAGTTTAACAGCAGCAAGCCAGCTTTGACTTAGTGGCTAACCTATACTACGAGTATCAGAAACTTCTTGAGGTGAGAAGACGCACACGAGTCCACATATTCACCATATCAATACTCCACTATGGACCCGTTCCCGTCTCCCTACGAGAAGGCCATCCATAGCACTCACGCTTATCTTGCATATTTTAAAGTATCCACTTCCAGTTGTCTATGTACTACATAAGTTCTCCAAGTTTCCATATCCGAGGAAAACGGCTATTCGAATAGATAATATTGACCCTGCAGGGGTGTACTTCGTCACACACGCTCCCGCCACTTATAGCCCTGTACACGTCATGTACCTCGGTAACCTTCAAGCGGAGGCCGGGCGAGGGTGTCGGCCACGACCTGACTAACCACACAAGTCTCTCGTCCAGGTTTATCGCCTATTCGGGTTCCATCCGCAAGGAGATCCGGCCGGGGTGTCGCTCACGGCCCCAAACGATGTGTGCAGGGTTCCCAAGCCCACCATCCGTGTGCCACTTGGTACACCGTGCCACGGTGCCTAGTCTGTCCCAAGCCCGTACCGTCGGACACCACCTGGTAGACAAGTAGCACTACCTACAAACGCCAGAAACTAGTTGCAACTCCTGGACAGAGATCAAGTGGATTAATAAGCCGAGAGGGGTCGGATAACCGGAACCCAATGTGTGGTAGTAACTGGACTTGGATAACATACACAGAACTCAGTGCTTAAGGACGGTTCCAATGAGACAACCCACCATGTACTCCTACATGGCCTCTCATCGCTACCTTTACCCAAACGTGTTCACACACTTAGCCTTTACCGGTAGGACATGTTCACCACTCCGATTCATTCCCGATGAATCAGACCTGACACAACTCTAAGCATAGCTGGCATAAAGAAAACAAGCATGGATGAGCAGGCACATCAAGGCTCAAGCAACTCCTACTCATGCTAGTGGGTTTCAACTATTTACTGTGGCAATGACAGGTCATGCAGAGGAATGGGTTCAGCTACCGCAGCAGAAAGTAGCAGTTTTGAATCGTTGTTGCCCTAATGCAGTAAAAGGAGCAGGAGCGAGAGAGTGGGATTTATCGAGATGCTCAAGGGGGTTTGCTTGCCTGATAGATCCACAAAGAAGCACTGCTCCTCAGATAGGTACTCGGGACACCTTCCGAAGTAGAACCTATCGAGAGGGGACGGTGCCGGCAATCAATAAACAACCATATGCAACAATATGATGCATGAAGATGACATTTCAAAGATGCTATGATTTTCCCTAATGCATCTAGCATCAATTTGGTTGAAGTCCATATGAACCAAGGGTTCATATGCAAACCCCAATTTAAGTATATAACATGCCATTATTACATTTTCACTTATACAGCAAGTATAAGTTGGTTTTTCATGCATGAAACTGGCATAAATGGATTCCTTGCATTTTTCTGATAATTTTTCATAAATAATTTATTTGATTTGGAACTACGGTTGAATTACTATGAATTTTAGAAGTTTTAACTATTTTCTGAAATTCTTTGAATTATTTAAAATCCAGAAAAACAATTTCTGCGTCAGCGTGACGTCACAGAGGCGTCAGCAGGGCTGACCAGGTCAAACCTGACGTGTGGGGGCCACACGTCAGTGACACTGGGTTAACCCCGAGTCAAACCCGCACTGACCAGGGTTGACTTGGCTCTGGGGCCCACTGTCAGCGGCTGGTGGGGTGGCTAATGGTGGGGATTAGCGCTAACGGCGGTGCTTCACCAGAATGGGCTACAGGCGGCGGAAAAGCGGGCGGAGACCACCGGGGCGTAGCCCGTCGTCGTCCGCATCCAGTGGAGCATGTGGGATGAGCTGGGGATGCCGGAGCTCGCCGGAGCGGAGCTCAGGGCGGCCGCCGGAGTTCGGCCTCGAGCGGGCGCAGTGCTGCGGTGCACGAGAAGGCAGGGGAGAAGGGGGGACCGACGCGAGGCTCACAGTGGACCGGAAGAGCAGCTCAGCGGGCTCGGGGACGCGCTGACGGCGGCGAGTGGCGACGGAGATCCACGGCGGCCGAGAGGTTGAAGACGACGGAATTGATGGCGAAGCAGAGCTCCTGGCGATGTGTGGCTCGACGATGAGGACGAAGGCGACGAGGCGAATCCGTGGGGCACGTCGGGGAGGCGAGAGGGAGGCGGTGGCTACGGCTATGGCGAACGGCGGTGACGGCCTCCGTTCGGAAGCGAGCAGAGAAGGGGGGAGGAATCCAGAGCGAGAGGGGAGGGACGCAGGGGGTCGGGGCCTGCGTGGCGTCTCCATAGAAGGCCAGGGCGTCGACGGGGAGCGGCAAGCAGGAGCTGGCGAGGCGCGTGGCCGCGCGCGTGCGTCGTGCCTGGCTTCTCCTCTGCCTACTGACAAGAGGTAGAAGACGGGGCTGCCCCTGGTGGGCTGGGCCGCCAGGTGGGCTGGCCAGCTGGGCCGCCAGGTAAGTGGCATGGGTAGGTGTTTTTCTTATTTCCTGTTTTCTTTTTCTATTTCTGACATTTGTTTTGTACCAAAAAGAAATGTTAAAACACTTCCATAAATGTTGAAAATATTTGTGGCATCTAGATATAATATTCCAGAGGCCCTCACCAATTCCCAACATTTTTGGAGCCATTAAAATATTTATATAATTTAAACACCTCCAAATCAAATAGTTATGCATTGATTCAAAAATCCAAAATGTGTAGTAAAAATGTGCATCACCTCTGGTTGTTGTTCCCAACATTATCCAAAGAGCATGAACATTTTTGAATAGCATTTTGGGTTCATTAAAATCCATTTTAAAGTTGAACCTATTTGAATTTGCTTTGGTGCTAGGGTTTGAAACATCGCCATTTCAATTTCATTTGAAATTTAAACATGATGCACAAAGCAAGCCTAGGACCATACCAGAACTAGGGATGTGACACGAGCGCCCAACCAAGAGTTACCCAAAGCGTAGACTGATACCTCAGTTCGATGAGGAAGCACCAGATCCCATACCTCCCTCACCCAATGCGGACCGACCACCACGTGGTTGAGATAGTGCGGCGGACCGACCACCCCGCGGTCAGGATAAAATGGCAACTCAGGCTGAACAACAGCCCACCCCACTGCCTTGCAAAAACAGGGACAGAACATCTCGGGACCATACATACGACCTTCGGCAGGATCTGGACAGTAGAGCAGGACACACCATATCAATCTACGGATCGCGAGGATGCTTCCCGACTCAGGATGATGGCTACCTATTCGGACATGACAAACCTAGTCACACCCGGGCCGATAACCGTAGACGGACTTCATCGGAGGTGTGCCGTGACGTGGCCCGATATAGAGGCGACGCACACCCTCTCTGCTTCATAGATGAGGTGCTGGATCACTTATATGTCTCCAACGTTTCTATAATTTTTGATTGTTCCATGCTATTATATTATCAACCTTGGATGTTTTATATGCATTTATATGCTATTTTATATAATTTTTGGGACTAACCTATTAACCCAGAGCCTAGTGCCAGTTTCTCTTTTTCCTTGTTTTAGAATATTGCAGAAAAGGAAAATCAAACGGAGTCCAATTGACCTGAAACTTCACGAAACTTATTTTTGGATCAGAAGAAGCCTAGAAGACTTAGAGTGCACGTCAGGGGATCTACGAGGAGGCCACGAGGCAGGGGGCGCGCCCTCCACCCTCGTGGGCCCCTCGTGGCTACCCTGACGTACTTCTTCCACCTATATATCTCCATATACCCTAAAAACATCTGAGAGCACAATAGATCGGGAGTTCCGCCGCCAGAAGCCTCCGTAGCCACCGAAAACCAATCTAGATCCATTCCGGCACCCTGCCGGGCGGGGAATCCCTCTCCGGTGGCCATCTTCATCATCCCGGTGCTCTCCATGACTAGGAGGGAGTAGTTCTCCCTCGGGGCTGAGGGTATTTACCAGTAGCTATGTGTTTGTGCTCTCTCTCCCTCTCGTGTTCTTGATTTGGCACGATCTTGATGTATCGCGAGCTTTGCTATTATAGTTGGATCTTATGTTTCTCCTCCCCCTCTTCTCTCTTGTAATGAATTGAGTTTCCCCTTTGGAGTTATCTCATCGGATTCAATCTTTAAAGATTTGAGAACACTTGATGTATGTCTTGCCGTGCGTATCTGTGGTGACAAAGGGATACCACGTGATTCACTTGATATATGTTTTGGTGATCAACTTGCGGGTTCCGCCCATGAACCTATGCATAGGGTTGGCACACGTTTTCGTCGTGATTCTCTGGTAGAACTTTGGGGTACTCTTTGAGCTCCTATGTGTTGGTTGAATAGATGAATCTGAGATTGTGTGATGCATATCGTATAATCATACCCGCGGATACTTGAGGTGACATTGGATTATCTAGGTGACATTAGGGTTATGGTTGATTTCTGTCTTAAGGTGTTATTCTAGTACGAACTCTAGGGCTGTTTGTGACACTTATTGGAATAGCCCAACGGATTGATTGGAAAGAATAACTTTGAGGCGGTTTCGTACCCTACCATAATCTCTTCGTTTGTTCTCCGCTATTAGTTTCTTTGGAGTGACTCTTTGTTGCATGTTGAGGGATAGTTATGTGATCCAATTATGTTATTATTGTTGAGAGGACTTACACTAGTGAAAGTATGAACCCTAGGCCTTGTTTCCTAGCATTGCAATACCGTTTACGCTCACTTTTATCATTAGTTACCTTGTTGTCTTTATAATTTCAGATTCCAAAAACCTTTATCTACCATCCATATACGACTTGTATCACCATCTCTTCGCCGAACTAGTGCACCTATACAATTTACCATTGTATTGGGTGTGTTGGGGACACAAGAGACTCTTTGTTATTTGGTTGCAGGGTTGCCTGAGAGAGACCATCTTCATCCTACGCCTCCTACCGATTGATAAACATTTGGTCATCCACTTGAGGGAAATTTTCTTACTGTCCTACAAACCTCTGCACTTGGAGGCCCAACAACGTCTACAAGAAGAAGGTTGTGTAGTAGACATCAAGCTCTTTTCTGGCACCATTTTCGGGGAGGTGAGTGCTTGAAGGTATATCTTTAGATCTTGCAATCGAATCTTTTTGTTTCTTGTTTTAGCACTAGTTTAGTCTATAAAAGAAAACTATAAAAAATTGAATTGAGTTTACCTCATACGCTTCATCTTTTTAATATCTTTCGTGAGTATGATGGAAAGGAAAATTGTGCTCAAATGCTAGAAGAAGAATTATATAGAATGATTGGCATAAAATATGTGAATGATGAGCATGATTGTAATGTTGTTAGTATGAATTCTTTGAATATCCATGGTACTAATGATGATTTCACTAGTCCTGATGAAAATGTCTCCTATAAACATGTCAATTTTTGTGGAGTGCATTGGGTTTGCAAGTATACACCAAATAGGGAAGATAGATATTGCAAGAGGCATAAGTATTTATAAACTAAATTGTTGCAAGAAAGTCTTGATGATTGTGCTGAAAAATTCAATATTTTTCGCACCCCTTATGAACTTTGCAATGAACATGGTCATTTAAATCTCAAATGCAAATTGTTTCATGACCGAATCGTATCCAAAAATTTTGATTGATTACCCTTGAGCATCATAAAGAGCTTAGTCTTCTTTTGGGGCATGAGGAAATGAAACGTATAACTGAGGGTATTCCAAAGTTTAATCTTGATAGATTTCTTGATTTTGATCTAGAGAAAATTTATATGTATTGTGCGGTGAATTGTATTGAAAATCCTTATATTGCCAATTACATAAAGAAAAGAAAGCAAATAGAAGATGAAGAGAATACTAATGAAAGGGAAGAGACTTCCCAATATCCTTCTATTATTTCTTATGATGAATCAGGTAATGAGGAGGAGCCTCCTATTCAACCAATCTCATTAATAAGGAGCTCCAAAAAGAGGATTGAACCCACACATGATGTGGTGAAGAAGAAGAAAAGAAAAAGGAAGAGAGGTAAAAAGATAAATCCCCCAAATAATGTTGCTCCTATTACTATTGTGCCTCATGAAAATATAATTGTGGAAGATAATGATACTTATTATGACCTTGAAAATCTTTTTGGCACTTGCTTGGAAGAATATGATAATTCCTATACTATTGGTGCTATCCAAACTATTGATGATGAAAGTGATTATGCTTATGATACGAAAAGGCCCAAGCTTGGGGATGCTATGTTTGACGAGGATGACATATTTGAGAATATATTTGCTGAAATTAATGTTTGTCCCAATCTTCGGGATGCTACGTTTAATGAAGATGATATTTTTAGTCTCCCAAGTTTTGATATGCAAATTTATAATGATGATAGCATGCCTCCTACCTATGATGATTATTGTTATGATACTTATGCTATAAAAAGTCATGATTATATTTATAAAACTTGCCATGATTATGGTTACCCCTTTTCTGAACATTACTCTTTTAATGTGGAAACAATTTATAGTATTCAAGTCTCTTATGATACTCCCACTATCCCGAATGAGAAGAATTTTGCTTATGTGGAGAGTAATAAAATTTCTATGCTTGTAGATCATGAAAAGAATGCTTTAGCTGCTGTTTATATTGTTGAATTAATTCATGATACTACTGAAAATTATTATGAGGGAGGAACATATGCTTGTAGGAATTGCAATAATATCAAGTTTCCTCTCTATGTGCTTAAAATTTTGAAGTTATCCTTGTTTTACCTTCCTATGCAAGTTGATTCTTGTTCCCACAAGTTGTTTGCTCACAAAATCCCTATGCATAGGAAGTATGTTAGACTTAAATGTGCTAGTCATATTCTTCATGATGCTCTCTTTATGTTTCAATTCTTATCCTTTATATGAGCATCATTGAAATCATCATGCCTAGCTAGGGGCGTTAAACGATAGCGCTTGTTGGGAGGCAACCCAATTTTATTCTTGTTCCTTGCTTTTTGTTCCTGTTTATTAATAAATAAATGATCTAGCCTCTGTTTAGACGTGGTTTTATGCTTTTAATTAGTGTTTGTGCCAAGTAGAACCTTTGGGAAAACTTGGGGGAAGTCTTGTTGATCATGCTGTAAAAAAACATAAACTTTAGTGCTCACGAGAATTGCTGCCATTTTTATTTGGAGAGCGATATTTAGTTAATTATTTTTGTAGATGATTAATAGATAAATTCCTCAGGTCCAGAAATTTATTTGAGAATTTTATGAGTTCCAGAAGTATACGTTTGATTCAGATTACTACAGACTGTTCTGTTTTTGACACATTCTATTTTTCATGTGTTGTTTACTTATTTTGATGAATCTATGGCTAGTAAAATAGTTTATAAACCATAGATAAGTTGGAATACGGTAGGTTTAACACCAATATAAATAAAGAATAAGTTCATTACAGTACCTTGAAGTGGTGATTTACTTTCCTATACTAACGGAGCTTACGAGTTTTCTGTTAAGTTTTGTGTTGTGAAGTTTTCAAGTTTTGGGTAAAGATTCGATGGACTATGTAATAAGGAGTGGCAAGAGCCTAAGATTGGGGATGCCCAAGGCACCCCAAGGTAATATTCAAGTACAACCAAAAGCCTAAGCTTGGGGATGCCCCGAAAGGCATCCCCTCTTTCGTCTTCATTCATCGGTAACTTTACTTGGAGCTATATTTTTATTCTCCACATGATATGTGTTTTGCTTGGAGCGTCATTTTATTTCATTATGTTTTGGTTGTTGTTTGAATAAAATACCAAGATCTGAAAATCTTAAATGTTAGAGAGTCTTCACATAGTTGCATAATTTTTCGACTACTCATTGATCTTCACTTATATCTTTCGGAGTAGTTTGTCGTTTGCTCTAGTGCTTCACTTATATCTTTTTAGAGCACGGTGGTGGTATTATAGAAATATATGAACTCTCTTGCTTCACTTATATCATTTTGAGAGTTTTAAATATCATGGTAATTTGCTTAAATAATCCTAATATGCTAGGCATCCAAGAATAGTAAAAACTTTCATATAGAGTATTGAATACTAAGAGAAGTTTGATGCTTGATGATTGTTTTGAGATATGGAGATGGTGATATTAGAGTCATGCTAGTTGAGTAGTTGTGAATTTGAGAAATACTTGTGTTGAAGTTTGTGATTCCCGTAGCATGCATGTATGGTTAACCGTTATGTGATGAAGTCGGAGCATGTTTTATTTATTGATTGTCCTCCTTATGAGTGGCGGTCGGGGACGAGCGATGGTCTTTTCCTACCAATATATCCCCCTAGGAGCATGCGCGTAGTACTTTGTTTCGAGAACTAATAGATTTTTGCAATAAGTATGTGAGTTCTTTATGACTAATGTTGAGTCCATGGATTATACGCACTATCACCCTTCCACCATTGCTAGCCTCTCTAATACCGCGCACCTTTCGCCGGTATCATACACCCACCATATACCATCCTCAAAACAGCCACCATACCTACCTATTATGGCATTTCCATAGCCATTCCGAGATATATTGCCATGCAACTTTCCACCGTTCCGTTTATTATGACACGCTTCATCATTGTCATATTGCTTTGCATGATCATGTTGTTAACATCGTATTTGTGGAAAAGCCACCGCTCATAATTCTTTCATACATGTCACTCATGAGTCATTGCACCTCCCGGTACACCGCCGGAGGCATTCATATAGAGTCATATTTTGTTCTAAGTATCGAGTTGAAATTCTTGACTTGTAAATAAATAAAAGTGTGATGATCATCATTATTAGATCATTGTCCCAGTGTGGAAAGGATGATGGAGACAATGATTCCCCCATAAGTCGGGATGAGACTGATACGTCTCCGTCGTATCTACTTTTCCAAACACTTTTGCCCTTGTTTTGGACTCTAACTTGTATGATTAAATGGAACTAACCCGGACTGACGCTGTTTTCAGCAGAATTGCCATGATGTTGTTTCATGTGCAGAAAACAAAAGTTCTTGGAATGACCTGAAACTCCACGGGATATCTTACAATAAATAATAAAAAATCCTCGCCAAAGATGAAGACCAGGGGGCCAACACCATTCTCACGAGGGTGGGGGGCGCCCCCCCCCTTGGGCGCGCCCCCCTACCTCGTGGGCCCCCTGGAAACCCCCCGACTCCAACTCCAACTCTATATAACTTCTTTCGGGGAGAAAAAAATAAATAAGAAGAAATCATCGCGTTTTACGATACGGAGCCGCCGCCAAGCCCTAAAACCTCTCGGGAGGGCTGATCTGGAGTCCGTTCGGGGCTCCGGAGAGGGGAATTCGTCGCCGTCATCATCATCAGCCATCCTCCATCACCAATTTCATGATGCTCACCGCCGTGCGTGAGTAACTCCATCGTAGGCTTGCTGCACGGTGATGGGTTGGATGAGATTCACCATGTAATCGAGTTAGTTTTGTTAGGGTTTGATCCCTAGTATCCACTATGTTCTGAGATTGATGTTGCTATGACTTTACTATGCTTAATGCTTGTCACTAAGGCCCGATTGCCATGATTTCAGATCTGAACCTATTATGTTTTCATCAATATATGAGAGTTCTAGATCCTATCTTGCAAGTCTATAGTCACCTATTATGTGTTATGATCCGTTAACCCCGAAGTGACAATAATCGGGATTACTTACCGGTGATGACCGTAGTTTGAGGAGTTCATGTATTCACTATGTGCTAATGCTTTGTTCCGGTTCTCTATTAAAAGGAGGCCTTAATATCCCTTAGTTTCCATTAGGACCCCGCTGCCACGGGAGGGTAGGACAAAAGATGTCATGCAAGTTCTTTTCCATAAGCACGTATGACTATATTCGGAATACATGCCTACATTACATTGACGAATTGGAGCTAGTTCTGTGTCACCCTATGTTATGACTGTTACATGATGAACCGCATCCGGCATAATTATCCATCATTGATCCAATGCCTACGAGCTTTCCATATACTGGTTTACGCTTATTTACTTTCCCGTTGCTATTGTTACAATCACTACAAAATACCAAAAACATTACTTTGCTTTCATTACTCTTTTGTTACCGTTACCCATCACTATCATATTACTTTGCTACTAAACACTTTGCTGCAGATACTAAGTTTCCAGGTGTGGTTGAATTGACAACTCAGCTGCTAATACTTGAGAATATTCTTTGGCTCCCCTTGTGTCGAATCAATAAATTTGGGTTAAATACTCTACCCTCGAAAGCTGTTGCGATCCCCTATACTTGTGGGTTATCAAGACTAATTTCTGGCGCCGTTGCCGGGGAGCATAGCTCTATTCTTTGAGTCACTTGGGATTTATATCTGCTTATCATTATGAAGAACTTGAGAGATCCAAAAACCAAGATCTATCCCTCAACTACGAGGGGAGGTAAGGAACTGCCATCTAGCTCTGCACTTGATTCACCTTCTGTTTTGAGTAAGCTTGCGACACCTAAACCTGCTTCTGCTATTCGTTCTGATATGTCGCATGTTATTGATGATGCACTTCTGCTATACATGATACTTATGATGAAACTACTTCTATGCCTGATACTGACTATGCCACTTAGTGATTTTCTGAGGAACGACTTGCTAGGGCTAGAGAGATTGAAAATATTGAATCTGATTATGAAGATGAAAGTGATGATGAAGAATCACTTGTTATTCCTGAGGGTTATTTATTTGATCAAGATGCTTCTTTAGCTATTTTAGCTTGCAAAGATAGATATGAACTCAAAAGGTTATTAGCTAAATGGAATAAGCAATCTCTAAATGCTAGGATGAGACCTGACCCTGCTTTTGCTACTTCACCTATCTGTGTTGCTGATAAGGATTATGAATTCTCTGTTGATCCTGATATAATTACTTTGGTTGAATCTGATCCTTTTCATGGCTATGAATCTGAAACTGTTGTGGCACATCTTACTAAATTAAATGATATAGCCACCCTGTTCACTAATGATGAGAGATCTCGCTACTTTTATATCCTTAAATATTTCAGTTCTCATTAAAGGGTGATGCTAAAATATGGTTCAATTCTCTTGATCCTGGTTGTGTGCGAGTCCCCAGGATATGATCTATTACTTCTCTGCTAAATATTTCCCTGCTCATAAGAAACAAGCTGCTTTAAAGGAAATATACAACTTTGTGCAAATTAAAGAAGAGAGTCTCCCACAAGCTTGGGGGAGGCTTCTCAAGTTACTTAATGCTTTGCCTAATCATCCTCTTAAGAAAAATGAAATACTTGATATCTTTTATAATGGACTAACCGATGCTTCCAGAGATTACCTGGATAGTTGTGCTGGTTCTCTTTTCAGGGAAAGAACACGAGATGAAGCTGAAATCTTATTGAATAATATGTTGACAAATGAAAATAAGTGGGCACTTCCTGAGCCAGCTCCTGCTCCAATTAACGATCCTATTCCTAAACCAACTCCGAAGAAGAGAGGTATTCTATTTCTCAGTCCCAAAGATATGCAAGAGGCAAAGAAATCTATGAAAGAAAAAGGTATTAAAGCTGAAGATGTTAAGAATTTACCTCCTATTGAAGAAATACATGGTCTTAATTTACCGCTTGTTGAAGAAACATATGATCTTAATCCTTTATTTATTGAAGAACCTCCAGACCCCGATAACCCGACACAAGTAGTAAAGGTAAATTCTCTCTATAGATATGATAAAGCTGAAATCCCTCCTACTAAAATTACTAGTCAATGCTTGGATGAGTTTGATAATTTTATGTTTAAGCAAGAAGACTTCAATGCTTATTTTGGTAGACAATTAAAAGAAGATGCTGATATGATTAAATACTTGGGTGATTATATGGCTAATATTAGAGGTGAACTTAAACTTGTTAGCAAACATGCTTCTATGGTTACCACTCAAGTATAACAAGTACTTAAAGCTCAAAAAGAATTGCTCAATGAGATGAATAGTAAGAAAAATGATTATGCTGTTAAAGTGGCTACTAGAACTGGTAGAATGACTCAGGAACCTTTGTATCCTGAAGGCCACCCTAAGAGAACTGAGCAAGATTCTCAGAGAAATAATATTGATGCACCTAGTTCTTCTAAAAGGAAGAAAAAGAAAAATGATAGAACTGTGCAAACTTCTAGTGAACCTATTGCTGAACCACCTGATAATCCAAATGGTATATCTATGTCTGATGCTGAAACTCAATCTGGTAATGAACATGAACCTAATGAAAATGTTAATGATGATGTTCATAATGATTCTCAACCTAGTAATGATAATGATATAGAAATTGAACCTGCTGTTGATCTTGATAATCCACAATCAAGGAATCAACGTTATAATAAGAAATACTTTGTTGCTAGGAAACACGGTAAAGAAAGAGAGCCTTGGGTTCAGAAACCCATGCCTTTTCCTCCCAAACCATCCAAGAAAAAGGATGAGGATTTTGAGCGCTTTGCTGAAATGATTAGACCTATCTTTTTACATATGCGATTAACGGATATGCTTAAAACAAATCCTTATGCTAAATACATGAAAGATATTATTACAAATAAAAGAAAGATATCGGAAGCTGAAATTTCCACCATACTTGCTTAAGGGTGGAATACCAAAGAAACTTGGAGATCCAGGAGTACCTACTATACCATGCTCCATTAAAAGAAACTATGTTAAAACTGCTTTATGTGATCTTGGAGCCGGTGTTAGTGTTATGCCTCTCTCTTTATATCGTAGACTTGATTTGAATAAGTTGACACCTACTGAAATATCTTTGCAAATGGATGATAAATCAACTGCTATACCCGTCGGTATTTGTGAGGATGTGCCTATTGTGGTTGCAAACGTTACTATTTTAACGGACTTTGTCATTCTTGATATTCCTGAGGACGATAGTATGTCTATTATTCTTGGAAGACCTTTTCTTAATACTGCAGGGGCTGTTACTGATTGCAACAAAGGCAATGTCACTTTTCATGTTAATGGTAATGAGCATACGGTACACTTTCCGAGGAAACAACCTCAAGTTCATAGTATCAATTCTATCGGAAAAATTCCATTGATTATATTTGGAGGTTTTGAATTTCCTCTTCCTACTGTCAAGAAGAAATAAGATATACTTATTATTGAGGATGTGCACATCCCCGTTGAGGTAACCTAGTGTTATTCGAAATTTCTCCAGTTTCATGTTAATCGGAATGAGTTTGTTAACAAGACTTGATCAACCTTGTTAGTGGATTCCTTTTGACGAGCATGAGATGGATGAAACTAGAAGCACAACCCTCTGTACCCTCTCTATACTTTTTGTTATTTAGTTGAAATAAAATTAAAATAAATAATTTTCTGTCTGTTATTTGATTATCCGTGTAATATAAAAATACCTCGAAAATAAAAGTTCTCCAAATGCCCTGGAAATTAAATATGATTTTTTATAGAATATTTGAGGATTTATGGAACAAAGAACACACCAGGGGGGCCAACCACCTTGCCACGAGGGTGGAGGGCGCGCCCACCCCCCTAGGGCGTGCCCCCTGCCTCGTGGGCCCACGGTGGCCCTCCTCCACTTATTCTTTCAGCCACACACTTCATCTTCCTCCCCCAAACACGAAAAACCAGCTCAAACCCGAGTCCAAGCTCGTTTTGCTGCCATTTTCGATCTCCTTTCCCAAAGCACCTCTCACAAAACTGCTTCGGGAGATTGTTCCTTGGTATGTGACTCCTCCATTGGTCCAATTAGTTTTTGTTCTAGTGCTTTATTCATTTCAAATTTTTGTTGCTTAGGTGAACCAGTTCTTGAGCTTGCATGTCAAATTTATATGGTCGAAAGTAGTTTTGATGCATGATTTAGGCCATAGGCACTTGTAGGAGTAGTTGTTATCAATATTATTGAGTTTGGTTTACTTTTATTTTGAAGTTACTAAAAAATTCAGAATTTTTCAGAGGAAGAAATATGTCTAGGAAAATGTTCCAAGGTGGTTCTTCAAAGAAGCAAGGACCCAGGCTTGCAATGCGTGATGCTGACGAAGAGCCACCAAGAGACGCTCCAGTGCGTCCTTGTGAGTGGCCTTCTGAAAATTTAATGGATCGAGCGGGAATTAAAGAAGAATTTAACGCATATTTGCGTAATACCGATCTTGAGGACTTTGAGGCAGACAAATGCCCCCAGTATCATGAGCTCACAAGCTCTTTTGTGAGGAGGTTTGAGTATTCATCTTCGCGTAATTCTCCTTCAGTCATGTTTGATCTTTATGACAAATCTTATACCATTGACTTAGAGGATTTCACTTTTGCTTGCAAACTTCCACAATGGGGCAGTGTTAGGGATCCCCCTAAATCTGAATTTAGAAACTTTCTTGCTAGTATAACTGTAGGGGAATCTAGAGATATAACGCAAGATACCATAGCGAGCATTCACTTTCCTGCTATACATTATTTTGCTCTCTTCATAGGTAGGTGCATAAATGCTAAGGATGAAGCATGTCACATGTGTGTCCCTGACCTTAGCATTCTTAGGAGTGCTGTGTCAGGAGACCAATCTTATCATATGGGAGCCATTATAGCTCGTAGGTTGCATCATAATAGACATAATGGAGATTTCTTTGGAGGAATTTATGCAACGCTTAGCTAAATTTCTTGAGATAGACGTTCGTGAAGGAGACATGGAGTTGCCTCCTGCTTATTTAGATTTTGATTCTATGGTTTCCCACCATTTTGTCGAGAGGAACGAATCACCTCTCCAGTATCGACTAATCTTTGACAGACGTCGTGCTGTCCATATTACTCTCCCTGCTCCTGCTTTTTTTGATTATCAGGCAAGAGGAGGATATACTATTACCAGAGAGGAGGCAGATGAGTACGAGAGGAGAGCTGAGGCCGCTCGTTGCCACACTGCAGCTCAGGAGGCGATAGCTGCTGCATCACAGTACGACATCAACAACTATTATTATGGATATCAGCCAGGCCAGCCGTGGCCATAGACCAACTTAGGCCAAAAGCCTAAGCTTGGGGGAGTACGTATTTCTCACCGACATTACATTTATGTTCACACACACTCATTGCTAGATGTCGGTGCTCATACTTTTTCATTGTATCATCCATGCTAGTTTATTTCCTTTTATGCTTTCTTCTTGTGTGTTTAATAAACCTTAAGAAAACCAAAAAAATAGTTGTAGCTTTTAATTAATTTACTTTCCATGCTTGTAGTAGTAATTAAAATGAAAACCCAAAAATATTTCCTGTTCTTCTTTTGCTTGTTGGGAGCTTTCCCGTGTAAATAGTTTTATTTCTTTTCTTTGGGGGTCAGTAGGAGAAGACCATGATTAAATTGTTGAAGTGGCTCTTATATGCTTTATTGTTGATTTGACCAAGAGCCCATATTGCTTTGTCTTCTCCTGTTTATTGAATGCTCGCAGATTCCAGCTTAGTCCAATGCACGTGCACTCTTATTATTATTCACATCGTTTGGTCGTGCAAGTGAAAGGCAATTATGATGATATATGATGGACTGACTGAGATGAGAAAAGATGGTATGAGCTCGACCTCTTTTGTTTTTGTAAATATGATGGGTTCATCGTTCTTGATTCAGCTTGTTATGAATAAACATGTTTGCAATGACAATTAGAGATCATAGTTGCTTGTGCCATGCTTGATTATCTATGAGTTATGATGGTTTACCTTGCGTGCCAACATGCTCTTAAAATGGTTATCATGTGGTATGATAGGGTGGTATCCTCCTCTGAATGATTTAAGTGACTTGACTTGGCACATGTTCACGCATGTAGTTGAAACAAATCAACATAGCCTTCATGATATTTATGTTCATGGTGGATTATATCCTACTCATGCTTGCATGCAATGTTTATTAATTTTAATGCATGTACATGACTGTTGTCGCTCTCTAGTTGGTCGCTTCCCAGTCTTTTGCTAGCCTTCACCTGTACTAAGCGGGAATACTGCTTGTGCATCCAAATCCCTTAAACCCCAAAGTTATTCCACATGAGTCCACTATACCTTCCTATATGCGGTATCTACCTGCCGTTCCAAGTAAATTTGTATGTGCCAAACTCTAAACCTTCAAATAATCATCCTGTTTTGTGTGCTCGAATAGCTCATGTATCAACTAGGGATGTCTGTATCTTCCATGTTAGGCGGGTTATTCTCAAGAGGAGTGGACTCCGCTCCTCATTCACGAGATAAAGGGCTGGTCACCGGGATGCCCAGTCCCATGCTTTATGCAAACTAAATCAAAATAATTGCAAACAAAACTCCCCCTGGGACCTGATGTATGTTGGAGGCACTCGTTGTTTCAAGCAAGCCATGGATTGATGTTTGTTGGTGGAGGGGGAGTATAAACTTTACCATTCTGTTTGGGAACCGCCTATAATGTGTGTAGCATGGAAGATATCATCATCTCTTGGTTGTTATGTTGACAATGAAAGTATACCGCTCAAAATGTTATTCACCTCTATTTCAAAACCGAGCTCTGGCACCTCTACAAATCCCTGCTTCCCTCTGCGAAGGGCCTATCTATTTACTTTTATGTTGAGTCATCACCCTCTTATTAAAAAGTACCAGTTGGAGAGCACCGCTGTCATATGCATTCATTACTGTTAATTTATATTGTGTGTGACTATGATTGGATCTCTTTTACCATGAATTACAATGTCTAGTCAGTCCTTGATCTTTAAAGGTGCTCTGCATTTATATTTTGCGGTCTCAGAAAGGGCTAGCAAGATACCATCTTGTTATATCATATTATGATTGTTTTGAGAAAGTGTTGTCATCCGAGTTCTATTATTATGGCTTGCTAGTTGATTATGCTATTGATACGAGTAAACATGAGTCCTGAGAATTATTGCAAATGTGGTTAGTTATAATCTTTGCTGAAAACTTGAATGCTAGCTTGACTTATTTACAACAACAAGAGCAAACAGAGTTTGTAAACGTTTTTCTTTATTTCTTTCAGTTTTTCAACTGAATTGCTTGAGGACAAGCAAGGGTTTAAGCTTGGGGGAGTTGATACGTCTCCGTCGTATCTACTTTTCCAAACACTTTTGCCCTTGTTTTGGACTCTAACTTGTATGATTTGAATGGAACTAACCCGAACTGACGTTGTTTTAGAAGAATTGCCATGATGTTGTTTTATGTGCAGAAAACAAAAGTTCTTGGAATGACCTGAAACTCCACGGGATATCTTACAAGAAATAATAATAAATCCTTGCCAAAGATGAAGACCAGGGGGCCCACACCCTTCTCACGAGGGTAGGCGCGCCCCCTACCTCGTGGGCCCCTTGGAAACCCCCCGACTCCAACTCCAACTCTATATAACTTCTTTCGGGGAGAAAAAAATAAATAAGAAGAAATCATCGCGTTTTACGATACGGAGCCGCCGCCAAGCCCTAAAACCTCTCGGGAGGGCTGATCTGGAGTCCGTTCGGGGCTCCGGAGAGGGGAATTCATCGTCGTCGTCATCATCAGCCATCCTCCATCACCAATTTCATGATGCTCACCGCCGTGCGTGAGTAACTCCATCGTAGGCTTGCTGCACGGTGATGGGTTGGATGAGATTCACCATGTAATCGAGTTAGTTTTGTTAGGGTTTGATCCCTAGTATCCACTATGTTCTGAGATTGATGTTGCTATGACTTTGCTATGCTTAATGCTTGTCACTAAGGCCCGATTGCCATGATTTCAGATCTGAACCTATTATGTTTTCATCAATATATGAGAGTTCTAGATCCTATCTTGCAAGTCTATAGTCACCTATTATGTGTTATGATCCGTTAACCCCGAAGTGACAATAATCGGGATACTTACCGGTGATGACCGTAGTTTGAGGAGTTCATGTATTCACTATGTGCTAATGCTTTGTTCCGGTTCTCTATTAAAAGGAGGCCTTAATATCCCTTAGTTTCCATTAGGACCCCGCTGCCACGGGAGGGTAGGACAAAAGATGTCATGCAAGTTCTTTTCCATAAGCACGTATGACTATATTCGGAATACATGCCTAGATTACATTGACGAATTGGAGCTAGTTCTGTGTCACCCTATGTTATGACTGTTACATGATGAACCGCATCCGGCATAATTATCCATCATTGATCCAATGCCTACGAGCTTTCAATGTACTGGTTTAGGCTTATTTAGTTTCCCGTTGCTATTTTACAATCACTACAAAATACCAAAAATATTACTTTGCTTTCATTACTCTTTTGTTACCGTTACCAACACTATCATATTACTTTGCTACTAAACACTTTGCTGCAGATACTAAGTTTCTAGGTGTGGTTGAATTGACAACTCAGCTGCTAATTCTTGAGAATATTCTTTGGCTCCCCTTGTGTCGAATCAATAAATTTGGGTTGAATACTCTACCCTCGAAAGCTGTTGCGATCGCCTATACTTGTGGGTTATCAAGACTAATTTCTGGCACCATTGCCGGGCAGCATAGCTCTATTCTTTGAGTCACTTGGGATTTATATCTGCTGGACACTATGAAGAACTTGAGAGATCCAAAAACCAAGATCTATCCCTTAACTATGAGGGGAGGTAAGGAACTGCCATCTAGCTCTGCACTTGATTCACCTTCTGTTATGAGTAAGCTTGCGACACCTAAACCTGCTTCTGCTATTCGTTCTGATATGTCGCATGTTATTGATGATGCTACTTCTGCTATACACGATACTTATGACGAAACTACTTCTATGCCTGATACTGCTATGCCACTTAGTGATTTTCTAGAGGAACGACTTGCTAGGGCTAGAGAGATTGAAAATATTGAATCTGATTATGAAGATGAAAGTGATGATGAAGAATCACTTGTTATTCCTGAGGGTTATTTATTTGATCAAGATGCTTCTTTAGCTATTTTAGCTTGCAAAGATAGATATGAACTCAAAAGGTTATTAGCTAAATGGAATAAGCAATCTCTAAATGCTAGGATGAGACCTGACCCTGCTTTTGCTACTTCACCTATCTGTGTTGCTGATAAGGATTATGAATTCTCTGTTGATCCTGATATAATTACTTTGGTTGAATCTGATCATTTTCATGGCTATGAATCTGAAACTGTTGTGGCACATCTTACTAAATTAAATGATATAGCCACCCTGTTCACTAATGATGAGAGATCTCGCTACTTTTATATCCTTAAATTATTTCCGTTCTTATTAAAGGGTGATGCTAAAATATGGTTCAATTCTCTTGATCCTGGTTGTGTGCGTAGTCCCCAGGATATGATCTATTACTTCTCTCCTAAATATTTCCCTGCTCATAAGAAACAAGCTGCTTTAAAGGAAATATACAACTTTGTGCAAATTAAAGAAGAGAGTCTTTCACAAGCTTGGGGGAGGCTTCTCAAGTTACTTAATGCTTTGCCTAATCATCCTCTTAAGAAAAATAAAATACTTGATATCTTTTTATAATGGACTAACCGATGCTGCCAGAGATTACCTGGACAGTTGTGCTGGTTCTCTTTTCAGGGAAAGAACACGAGATGAAGCTGAAATCTTATTGAATAATATGTTGACAAATGAAAATAAGTGGGCACTTCCTGAGCCAGCTCCTGCTCCAATTAACGATCCTATTCCTAAACCAACTCCGAAGAAGAGAGGTATTCTATTTCTCAGTCCCAAAGATATGCAAGAGGCAAAGAAATCTATGAAAGAAAAAGGTATTAAAGCTGAAGATGTTAAGAATTTACCTCCTATTGAAGAAATACATGGTCTTAATTTACCGCCTGTTGAAGAAACATATGATCTTAATCCTTTATTTATTGAAGAACCTCCAGACCCCGATAACCCGACACAAGTAGTAAAGGTAAATTCTCTCTATAGATAT
>NC_053028.1:648596167-648607573 GCF_003073215.2 Triticum urartu | reverse complement strand
TCGAAGCAGTTGTGTTGCGACAAGAAGCGGAAGGACTGCGGAAGTCCCTGGAGCATTCAGATGCATACTTTTGGTGCAACAGCAAGCGTTGGAGGATTTTAGCACCAAACAGGACAAAGCTAATCAGCTTGCTAAGCTTATTGCCGCATGGTGGATACCCAGGATAACGTTTCTTGAGCTTTCTGAAGTTGTTTCAGTTATGCTCTTGTTTTGCTGCTATCGTTTATTTGCACTGGTGGCCAATTTTGACGGCCAGTGTATATGATATGCTGCTTTGTTCCCTATATTTGCACTGGTGGCGAACTTTGATGCCCAGTGGATGTAATATGTGTAATAGCCGTGATAGCCTAGCGTTAGTTGCTTGCTTATTTATTTCCTTGTTGTCTTGTTTATTTGTTTGCTTGTAGTCATTGCAGCTCTTTTTCCGCGGTTAACTAGTGGCTGCAATAACCTATTTTTTAAAACTAGGCCACAATAACCATGGGCTAATATTTACTGTAGTGACACTGGGCCTCCTACGGGCCGTAGAAATAGTGGGCCTTCTAGGGGACGTAGAAACAGTAGGCCTTCTACGGGCCATAGAAACAATGGGCCTTCTACGGGCCGTATCATCAATGGGCCTTATACGGGCCGTATGATCGATTGGCCAAACATGGGCCAATAACAAGCCGCATTATGGCCGTAAACGAGTTGGAGTCATCCGTTCATGGGGCGACCGTAACAGGCCATCGTTAATAGGTCGTATTTGATGACGCTATGAAAACGACCCAACATATTAACGGACCACAAACGGGCCAACTGTAACCACGGGCTGAATTTGGCCCACAAGCAGAAAATGACAGTAACGGGCCGTAAGTAAACGAATGCTGGAAATTAGCCCAAGAATAAATGGGCTTTGAGAAGGCCGAAAGATAACATGGGCTAGAAACGGCCCAATGGAATAACTAGCCGTTAATGGGTATAAAGTGATACACTGTTCATTAGGGGCCAATTTTACCACGGGCCGTTAATGGGTGTAAAGTGATACACTATTCATTACGGGCAGTTTCACCACGGGCCGTTAATAGGCCAAGAGTTACATAGGGCCTCATATGGGCCGAAAGACGTCATGGGCCATACATGGGCCAGAAGTGAAAACGGGCTGGAATCATATTGGATGGCCCAGATGACGCTACTGGGCCTAATTCGGATAGGGCGTAACGGGCCTTGGGATAGCGGGCTGTAAATGGGCTATATGCGAACAGGCCGTTAACAGGCTTTCCATGGGCCGGCCCGCCACCTTTTGACCAAGTCAAACGGGCCGGCCTTTTCACAAGAATGGGCCTCTGTTGGGCCGTGCCACGTGTCGACGTATCATAGGCGCCTATCTGACCCACTGACGAGCTGACACGTGTTTCGTCCGGCCAATAAGAATTTTACACGTGGAAATTTCCCATTGGTCGGGGCTGTTAACGGGTTATCGGATCCAAAACCCGACCCGATAGCTTAACGCGTTCCGTTATGGTGGATGCCACGTGTCGGTCACCCTTGACGAAAGCACTTCTATGACGCGCGATTTATCGTCATGGAAGTGGACACTTCCGTGATGATAATTTTGGTAATGTCATGGAACACTTCTACGACAGCACAGGTATGACTATCTTGATTCTGTCATAAATTTTACATGGATGTACATTCATGACAAAAAACGCGACCTACTGTGACAAACACGTATCATCACGGAAGTGTATTTTTTGGAAGTGCCTGCAGCTGATACAAAGAGTCCGTCTCGCCTGTTGATGATGTAGCATCAGAACACACGGCCGTCTCACCGCCATCCATCAATCCTTCAGAGTATTCACCGCCGTGGACGCAGCCTACGAAAGCATGCTTCACGACAGATGGAACACGGGTGGTCCTCGCGCGCTGAGCTGTTTTCACGAGGTTGGTGTGGACGTCCGGCTCAGGGCCCGACTCGCCGATCCCGCCGATGAAGACATGAATTCCGCCGAAGGGGACTCGGTACCCGTACTCGATTGAGCCGGCCTCGGGGCCCCAGCCTTCGTCGTCGATGTAGAGCTTGCCGCGACGACTCTTGGTCATCCGGCCCACAGCATATCCCTTGAGCCCTTCAAAGTTGCCCTTCAAGAACTCAAACCCACCTTGCGCTGGCCCCACAGTGGGCGCCAACTATCATGGAATTGTCACGGCAGATGTCCTAGCAGAAGGACTTAGTCGTAGGGCCATCGCAACTAGGAAGCTTAAAGGGGTTAATCGGGGCAAAGGACACGAGAGGTTTTATACTAGTTTGGCCCCTTACGATGAAGGTAAAAGCCTACGTCTAGTTGTGTTGGTATTGCTGGGGTTTCGATCGCCAAGAGGCTAGTTCGCCGGCTTGGTTTTTGATCTCTTGTTTCTTGCCCTAAGCCGCCACCGGGTCGTCCCCTTATATACACGGGTTGACGCTTGGTGGCCTACAGAGTCCCGGCCGGCTCATAAAACGTGTCCGGCTCGGTGACTTCTTTTACATGCCTTTCCTTACAAGTCTTTCCTTACATACGGCGGTTTATAATATTGGGCCTTAAGCCACCTCCGGGCCTTTAGGCCTTCTATAAGGTTTAATAAACTATCACCTTGAGTGTTTACTGGGCTTCCTTCGTGTCCCGCCATTGGGGCTGACCCGGCCCCTCTTGGGCGGGTCATAACTGATAGTTATATCCCCAACAATATGGCTCCTGCCGGTTGCCGATAACTCTGTTAAAAAACATGATCATCTCATACAATAAAATTTAGCATCTTGTCTTGACCATATCACATCACAACATGCCCTGCAAAAACAAGTTAGACGTCCTCTACATTGTTGTTGCAAGTTTTACATGGCTGCTATGGGCTGAGCAACAACCGTTCTAACCTACGCATCAAAAACCACAACATGGTCTAGTGATTGCTTTTTGATCTTTAGAAAGAACCATGTTCATTGAATCCGATTCAACTAAACTTGGAGAAACTGACACCCACTAGCCACCTATGTGCGAAGCACGTTGGTAGAACCAGTCTCGCGTAAGCGTACGCGTGATGTCGGTCTGAGCCGCTCATCCAACAATACCGCTGAATCAAGAATCAACTAGTGACGGCAAGCAATATGTATGTACCCATGCCCACAACTCCTTGGTGTTCTACTCATGCATATAGCATCTACGCACAGACCTGGCTCGGATGCCACTGTCGGGGAACGTAGTAATTTCAAAAAAAAAATCCTACACACACGCAAGATCTATCTAGGTGATGCATAGCAACGAGAGGGGATAGAGTGTTGTCTATGTACCCTCGTAGACCGTAAGCGCAAGCGTTATGACAACGCGGTTGATGTAGTCGTATGTCTTCATGATCCGACCAATCCTAGCACCGATGGTACGGCACCTCCGCGATCTGCACACGTTCAGCTCGGTGACGTCCCACGAACTCATGATCCAGCTGAGTGTTGAGGGAGAGCTTAGTCAGCACGACGGCGTGATGACGGTCATGATGAAGTTACCGACACAGGGCTTCGCCTAAGCACTACAATGATATGACCGAGGTGGAAATCTGTGGAGGGGGGCACCGCACACGGCTAAACAATCAACTTCTATGTTCTAGGGTGCCCCCCTCCCCACGTATATAAAGGAGGAAGGGGGAGGCCAGTTGTACCTCTCTAGGCGCACCAAGGGGGGAGGAGTCCTCCTCCTAGTAGGAGTAGGACTCCCCCTTTCCTAGTCCCACTAGGAATAGAAGGAAGAGGGAGAAGGAGAAAGGAAAGGGGGGCCGGCCCCCTCACCCAATTCGGATTGGGCTTGGGGGGCGCCCCCTCCTAGGCTGCCTTCTCTTCTCTCCCACTAAGGCCCATTAAGGCCCATATACTCCCTGGGGGGTTCCGGATGAAGGAAATATGCCCTAGAGGCAATAATAAAGTTGTTATTTATATTTCCTTATATCATCATAAATGTTTATTATTCATGCTAGAATTGTATTAACTGGAAACTTAGTACATGTGTGAATACATAGACAAACAGAGTGTCACTAGTATGCCTCTACTTGACTAGCTCGTAAATCAAAGATGGTTAACTTTCCTAGCCATGGACAAAGAGTTGTCATTTGGTAAGCGGGATCACATCATTATAGAATGATGTGATTGACTTGACCCATCCGTTAGCTTAGCACGATGATCATTACAGTTTCATTGCTACTGCTTTCTTCATGACTTATACATGTTCCTCAGACTATGAGATTATGCAACTCCCGAATACTGGAGGAACACCTTGTGTGCTATCAAACGTCACAACATAACTGGGTGATTATAAAGATGCTCTACAGGTGTCTCTGATGGTTTTTATTGAGTTGTCATAGATCAAGATTAGGATTTGTCACTCCGTGTATCAGAGAGGTAGGCCCTCTCGGTAATGCACATCACTATAAGCCTTGCAAGCATTGTGACTAATGAGTTAGTTGCGGGATGATGCATTACGGAATGATTAAAGAGACTTGCCGGTAACGAGATTAAACTAGGTATGAGGATACCGACGATCGAATCTCGGGCAAGTAACATACCGATGACAAAGGGAACAATGTATGTTGTTACGCGGTTTGACCGATAAAGATCTTTGTAGAATATGTTGGATCCAATATGAGCATCCAGGTTCCGCTATTGGTTATTGACCGGAGATGAGTCTCAGTCATGTCTACATAGTTCGCGAACCCGTAGGGTCCGCATGCTTAACGTTATGTGACGATTTGTATTATGAGTTATGTGATTTGATGACCGAAGTTTGTTTGGAGTCCCGATGAGATCGGGGACATTACGAGGAGTCTCAAAATGGCCGAGATGTAAAGATCGATATATTGGAAGGCTATATTCAGACATCACAAAGGTTTCGAGTGATTCGTGTATTTTTCGGAGTACCGGATATTTACGGGAATTCGTATTGGGCCTTAATGGGCCATACGGGAAAGGAAAGAAAGGCCTCAAGGGTGGCCATGCCCCTTTGATAACCCACAAGTATAGGGGATTGCAACATTTTTCGAGGGTAGAGTATTCAACCCAAATTTATTGATTTGTCACAAGGGGAGCCAAAGAATATTCTCAAGTATTAGCAGTCGAGTTGTCAATTCAACCACACCTGAAACTTAATATCTGCAGCAAAGTATTTAGTAGCAAAGTAATATGATAGTAGTGGTAACGATAGCAAAAGTAATATTTTTGGGTTTTGTAGTGATTGTGACAATAGCAACGGAAAAGTAAATAAGCGAAGAACAATATATGAAAAGCTCGTAGGCAATGGATCGGTGATGGAGAATTATGCCGGATGCGATCGATCATGCAACAGTTATAACATAGGGTGACACAGAACTAGCTTAAGGCCTCCTTTTAATAGAGTGCCGGACCAAAGCATTAACACATAGTGAATACATGAACTCCTCAAACTACGATCATCACCGGGAGTGGTCCCGATTATTGTCACTTCGGGGTTGCCGGATCATAACACATAGTAGGTTACTATAGACTTGCAAGATAGGATCAAGAACTCACATATATTCATGAAAACATAATAGGTTCAGATCTGAAATCATGGCACTCGGGCCCTAGTGACAAGCATTAAGCATAGCAAAGTTATAGCAACATCAATCTCAGAACATAGTGGATACTAGGGATCAAACCCTAACAAAACTAACTCGATTACATGATAAATCTCATCCAACCCATCACCGTCCAGCAAGCCTACGATGGAATTACTCACGCACGGCGGTGAGCATCATGAAATTTGTGATGGAGGAAGGTTGATGATGACGATGGTGACGGATTCCCCTCTCGGAGCCCCGAACGGACTCCAGATTAGCCCTCCCGCTTGGCGGCGGCTCCGTATCGTAAAACGCGATGAATCCTTCTCTCTGATTTTTTCTCCCCGAACACGAATATATGGAGTTGGAGTTGAGGTCGGCGGAGCGTCAGGTGGCCCACGAGGCAGGGGGCGCGCCCAGGGGGGTAGGGCGCGTCCCCACCCTCGTGGACAGGGTGTGGGCCCCCTGATGTGGATTCTTCTTCCAGTATTTTTATATATTCCAAAAATAATTTCCGTTGATTTTCAGGTCATTCCAAGAACTTTTATTTCTACACAAGAAAAACACCATGGCAATTCTGCTGAAAACAACGTCAGTCCGGGTTAGTTCCATTCAAATCATGCAAGTTAGAGTCCAAAACAAGGGCAAAAGTGTTTGGAAAAGTAGATACGACGGAGACGTATCAACTCGCCCAAGCTTAAACCTTTGCTTGTCCTCAAGCAATTCAGTTGATAAACTGAAAGTGATAAAGAAAAACTTTTACAAACTCTGTTTGCTCTTGTTGTTGTAAATATGTAAAGCCAGCATTCAAGTTGTCAGCAAAGATTATGAACTAACCACATTCGCAATAACATTTAGGTCTCATGTTTACTCATGTCAATGGCATAATCAACTAGCAAGCAATAATAATAAATCTCGGATGACAACACTTTCTCAAAACAATCATAATATGATATAACAAGATGGTATCTCGCTAGCCCTTTCTGAGACCACAAAACATAAATGCAGAGCACCTTTAAAGATCAAGGACTGACTAGACATTGTAATTCATGGTAAAAGAGATCTAGTCACAGTCATACTCAATGTAAACTAACAGTAATGGATGCAAATGACAGTGGTGCTCTCCAACTGGTACTTCTTAATAAGAGGATGATGACTCAACATAAAAGTAAATGGATAGGCCGTTCACAGAGGGAGGCAGGGATTGATAACCCACAAGTATAGGGGATCGCAACAGTTTTCGAGGGTAGAGTATTCAACCTAAATTATTGATTCGACACAAGGGGAGCCAAAGAATATTCTCAAGTATTAGCAGCTGAGTTGTCAATTCAACCACACTGGAAACTTAATATCTGCAGCAAAGTATTTAGTAGCAAAGTAATATGATAGTAGTGGTAACGATAGCAAAAGTAATGTTTTTGGTGTTTTGTAGTGATTGAAACAATAGCAACAGAAAAGTAAATAAGCGAAGATCAATATATGGAAAGCTCATAGGCAATGGATCGGGGATAGAGAATTATGCCAGATGCGGTTCATCATGTAACAGTCATAACCTAGGGTGACACAGAACTAGCTCCAATTCATCAATGTAATGTAGGCATGTATTCTGAATATAGTCATACGTGCTTATGGAAAAGAACTTGCATGACATCTTTTGTCCTACCCTCCCGTGGCAGCGGGGTCCTAGAGGAAACTAAGGGATATTAAGGCCTCCTTTTAATAGAGTACCGGACCAAAGCATTAACACATAGTGAATACATGAACTCCTCAAACTACGGTCATCACCGGAAGTGGTCCCGATTATTGTCACTTCGGGGTTGCCGGATCATAACACATAGTAGGTGACTATAGACTTGCAAGATAGGATCAAGAACTCTCATATATCATGAAAACATAATAGGTTCAGATCTGAAATCATGGCACTCGGGCCCTAGTGACAAGCATTAAGCATAGCAAAGTCATAGCAACATCAATCTCAGAACATAGTGGATACTAGGGATCAAACCCTAACAAAACTAACTCGATTACATGATAAATCTCATCCAACCCATCACCGTCCAGCAAGCCTACGAATGGAATTACTCACGCACGGCGGTGAGCATCATGAAATTGGTGATGGAGGATGGTTGATGATGACGATGGCGACGGATTCCCCTCTCCGGAGCCCCGAACGGACTCCAGATCAGCCCTCCCGAGAGAGTTTAGGGCTTGGCGGCGGCTCCGTATCGTAAAACGCGATGAATCCTTCTCCTTTATTTTTTTCTCCCGAAACACGAAATATATAGAGTTGGAGTTGAGGTCGGAGGAGCTCCAGGGGGCCCACGAGGTAGGGCGCCAGGGGGCAGGCGCGCCCCCCACCCTCGTGGCTAGGGTGTGGGCCCCCTGTCTTGATCTTTTGCCAGTATTTTTTATTATTTCCAAAAATAATCTCCGTGAAGTTTCAGGTCATTCCGAGAACTTTTGTTTCTGCACATAAATAACACCATGGCAATTCTGCTGAAAACAGCGTCAGTCCGGGTTAGTTCCATTCAAATCATGCAAGTTAGAGTCCAAAACAAGGGCAAAAGTGTTTGGAAAAGTAGATACGACGGAGACGTATCAACTCCCCCAAGCTTAAACCTTTGCTTGTCCTCAAGCAATTCAGTTGACAAACTGAAAGTGATAAAGAAAAACTTTTACAAACTCTGTTTGCTCTTGTTGTTGTAAATATGTAAAGCCAGCATTCAAGTTTTCAGCAAAGATTATGAACTAACCATATTCACAATAACTTAGGTCTCATGTTTACTCATATCAATGGCATAATCAACTAGCGAGCAATAATAATAAATCTCGGATGACAACACTTTCTCAAAATAATCATAATATGATATAACAAGATGGTATCTCGCTAGCCCTTTCTGAGACCGCAAAACATAAATGCAGAGCACCTTTAAAGATCAAGGACTGACTAGACATTGTAATTCATGGTAAAAGAGATCCAGTCAAGTCATACTCAATGTAAACTAACAGTAATGAATGCAAATGACAGCGGTGCTCTCCAACTGGTGCTTTTTAATAAGAGGATGATGACTCAACATGAAAGTAAATAGATAGGCCCTTCGCAGAGGGAAGCAGGGATTTGTAGAGGTGCCAGAGCTCGGTTTTGAAATAGTGAATAATATTTTGAGCGGTATACTTTCATTGTCAACATAACAACCAAGAGATGGCGATATCTTCCATGCTACACACATTATAGGCGGTTCCCAAACAGAATGGTAAAGTTTATACTCCCCCTCCACCAACAAGCATCAATCCATGGCTTGCTCGAAACAACGAGTGCCTCCAACTAACAAGAGTCCCAGGGGGAGTTTTGTTTGCAATTATTTTGATTTGATTTGCATAAAGCATGGGACTGGGCATCCCGGTGACCAGCCACTTTCTCGTGAGTGAGGAGCGGAGTCCACTCCTCTTGAGAATAACCCGCCTAACATGGAAGATACGGACAGCCCTAGTTGATACATGAGCTATTGAGCATACAAAACAGGATATTTATTTGAAGGTTTAGAGTTTGGCACATACAAATTTACTTGGAACGGCAGGTAGATACCGTATATAGGTAGGTATAGTGGACTCATGTGGAATAACTTTGGGGTTTAAGGAGTTTGGATGCGCAAGCAGTATTCCCGCTTACACTAGTAGAAAACAGGGCTTTGGTCCAGGCCGGGTCAGCCCATTAGTCCCGGTTCAGTCCAGAACCGGGACCAATGCGGGCATTGGTCCCGGTTCGTGAGCCCAGGGGGCCGGCCAGGCCACGTGGGCCATTGGTCCCGGTTCATCTGGACCTTTTGGTCCTGGTTGGTGGGATGAACCGGGACCAATGGGCCTCGCTCCTGGCCCACCACCATTGGTCCCGGTTGGTGGCTTGAACCGGGACCAAAGGCTCCCCTTTAGTCCCGGCTCATGTCACCAACCGGGACCAATGAGGTGCCTATATATACCCCTCGCTCGCGAGTAGAGCACCCCAGTGCTCTGTTTTTCTCTGGCCGAGGGGGAGAGGGCTTGGTGGTGCTCTAGCTCACCTCCTATGCACACAAGGTGTTCGATGGAATGCCCGAGCCACACTACTTAAGCTTTCTCCTCTCCAAGCTCGACCTCCAAGCTCCATTTTCCATAATATTTGTCTAGGTTTAGCGGTCCGTCATGCCCCGTCCCCGTCTTCACCGCTGTCGATCACCCGCGTCGAGCTCATCGCAGAGGCAAATCGCAGCAAATGTACTGCCGAAGCCTCCCCCGAAGCTACCCCGCCATCTCAGCGCAGAAGCAGCGTGGCTTCCACCGAGCTGCTTCAGCCGGAGCATGCCTTGACGGCTCCTGCCAGCTATCCCGTGGATGCTATATCGGAGTCTCAAAATTGCCACCTTATGACGCAATGGATGAATTTGAAGGTCAAGGCGGTTGTTGGCTCTGTTTATCCTACTGAACCCGGCGCAACTTTTCACTGCCGGGCGATTCCAGAAGGATATGCTAGGGTGATGGTGGATGAAATAACGGAGGTTTTTGAGGACCTCCAGCTTGACCACCCTACCGGTGAAGGGGGGACTAGACTGGGGTCTGCTCTGAAGACTCCATGCCTATGGCAAGGAGCTCATCAACCTTCCGAACTGGACGCCTCCGCCTCCTCCTCCGGCAAGTCAGGGCCACCACCTGCTCCACCGCCTCCTCCTCCGGCAGTCAGGGCACTCCGCCTCCTCCACCGCCTCCTCCTCCGGCGAGTGACGATCAGGGCACTCGACCTGAGCTCCTTCTCTAGCGCGTGGCGCCACTCCGCCTCCTTCTCTGCCTGCGCCGACGCGCCCGAGCAGCCAGCCTCCTCCTTCTCCGCCTCGTCAGCAAGGGCGGAAGAGACCTGCCGCCGCTCCGGCTGCTCCGGCGCGTCGTAGTCCTTCTCCTCCGCCTCGTAAGCAAGTAAAGAAGACAACCGCTCCGTCTGCTCGGCCGGCGTCTAGCAGTACAGCCAGAGGCGGGAGGAAATACAGATTTGGTCCTTCTCTGAAGACTCCAGAGAAGTTACCATACGAGAGGACCCCGGAGGAGAACGCCGAGATCGCACGAGAAGAAGTGAGGAACTACTTTGAAGGGGTGAAAGCAAAGAAACATCCACCTCCGGAGGAGAAGGTAGATCCGGTGAAAGCGAAGCGCACTCTGGCTGCCCTGACAAAACCACCCAAGTCTCCGCCGAAAGGAAACTATGAGCGCATTATTGGAAAGGAATTTGCCGAAGCGGAGCGGTCGGGAAGTACTGTCAGTGATCAAAGGCTGAAAGAACGACGAGCTGGGAAACAAATTGCCCAGCTCGGCGAACAAGCGAAGCAATCGTGCCCCCCGCTCAAGGTGCCTAGCGACAACGTCGCTAATGATCCGAGGATGGTGCCCGGTTATAGCAATCTTGGCGATTACCTGCCCGACGATGTACATTATGATTTCATGGAGGTGCAGATACAAAGATACGAGTACGGGTAGCCTCTCGTCAAAGATGAAAGATCTCTATCAACGATGATGCGAAGATTGCATGATTGGTACTTGAAAATCTACAGAGACTCTAGGGGGCGGAGTACTTTGTATGTGAAAGTTAAAAAGGAGCATGACCTCGTTGGAATTGAACTGTTGCCTGTTCCATTTGTGGAGTTCTTTCAGTTTTTCAACCAATTGGCCCTCGATAAAACAACGGTCGCCTGCTACTGTCTGTAAGTAGTACTACTTCTGTCATTAAGTCTCTCTATATAGCTCATCTCTTTCATTGCATGTATTTATAATCATCCTCACTATATTATGCAGATTGAAGATCGCCGAATTGAA
>NC_053028.1:648579504-648595167 GCF_003073215.2 Triticum urartu | reverse complement strand
TGAAACATTTGAAAAGTTCAAAGAATTTCAGAGTGAAGTTGAAAATCATCGTAACAAGAAAATAAAGTTTCTACGATCTGATCGTGGAGGAGAATATTTGAGTTACGAGTTTGGTGTACATTTGAAAAATTGTGGAATAGTTTCGCAACTCACGCCACCCGGAACACCACAGCGTAATGGTGTGTCCGAACGTCGTAATCGTACTTTACTAGATATGGTGCGATCTATGATGTCTCTTACTGATTTACCGCTATCGTTTTGGGGATACGCTCTAGAGACGGCCGCATTCACATTAAATAGGGCACCATCAAAATCCGTTGAGACGACGCCTTATGAACTGTGGTTTGGCAAGAAACCAAAGTTGTCGTTTCTGAAAGTTTGGGGCTGCGATGCTTATGTGAAAAAGCTTCAACCTGATAAGCTCGAACCCAAATCGGAGAAATGTGTCTTCATAGGATATCCAAAGGAAACTATTGGATACACCTTCTATCACAGATCCGAAGGCAAGACTTTTGTTGCTAAATTCGGAAACTTTCTGAGAAGGAGTTTCTCTCGAAAGAAGTGAGTGGGAGGAAAGTAGAACTTGACGAGGTAACTGTACCTGCTCCCTTTATTGGAAAGTAGTACATCACAGAAACACTTTTCTGCGACACCTACACCAATAGTGAGGAAGCTAATGATGATGATCATGAAACTTCAGATCAAGATACTACTGAACCTCGTAGATCAACCAGAGTAAGATCCGCACCAGAGTGGTACGGTATATCCTGTTCTGGAAGTCATGCTACTAGATCATGATGAACCTACGAACTATGAAGAAGCGATGGTGAGCCCAGATTCCGCAAAATGGCTTGAAGCCATGAAATCTGAGATGGGATCCATGTATGAGAACAAAGTATGGACTTTGGTTGACTTGCCCGATGATCGGCAAGCAATTGAGAATAAATGGATCTTCAAGAAGAAGACTGACGCTGACTGGTAATGTTACTGTCTACAAAGCTCGACTTGTCGCGAAAGGTTTTCGACAAGTTCAAGGGATTGACTACGATGAGACCTTCTCACCCGTAGCGATGCTTAAGTCTGTCCGAATCATGTTAGCAATTGCCGCATTTTATGATTATGAAATTTGGCAGATGGATGTCAAAACTGCATTCCTGAATGGATTTCTGGAAGAAGAGTTGTATATGATGCAACCGGAAGGTTTTGTCGATCCAAAGGGAGCTAACAAAGTGTGCAAGCTCCAGCGATCCATTTATGGACTGGTGCAAGCCTCTCGGAGTTGGAATAAACGCTTTGATAGTGTGATCAAAGCATTTGGTTTTATACAGACTTTTGAGAAGCCTGTATTTACAAGAAAGTGAGTGGGAGCTCTGTAGCATTTCTGATATTATATGTGGATGACATATTACTGATTGGAAATGATATAGAATTTCTGGATAGCATAAAGGGATACTTGAATAAGAGTTTTTCAATGAAAGACCTCGGTGAAGCTGCTTACATATTAGGCATTAAGATCTATAGAGATAGATCAAGACGCTTAATTGGACTTTCACAAAGCACATACCTTGACAAAGTTTTGAAGAAGTTCAAAATGGATCAAGCAAAGAAAGGGTTCTTGCCTGTGTTGCAAGGTGTGAAGTTGAGTAAGACTCAATGCCCGACCACTGCAGAAGATAGAGAGAAAATGAAAGATGTTCCCTATGCTTCAGCCATAGGCTCTATCATGTATGCAATGCTGTGTACCAGACCTGATGTGTGCCTTGCTATAAGTCTTCAGGGAGGTACCAAAGTAATCCAGGAGTGGATCACTGGACAGCGGTCAAGAACATCCTGAAATACCTGAAAAGGACTAAGGATATGTTTCTCATATATGGAGGTGACAAAGAGCTCATCGTAAAAGGTTACGTTGATGCAAGCTTTGACACTGATCCGGACGATTCTAAATCGCAAACCGGATACGTGTTTACATTAAACGGTGGAGCTGTCAGTTGGTGCAGTTCTAAACAAAGGCGTCGTAGCGGGATCTACATGTGAAGCGGAGTACATAGCTGCTTCGGAAGCAGCAAATGAAGGAGTCTGGATGAAGGAGTTCATATCCGATCTAGGTGTCATACCTAGTGCATCGGGTCCAATGAAAATCTTTTGTGACAATACTGGTGCAATTGCCTTGGCAAAGGAATCTAGATTTCACAAGAGAACCAAGCACATCAAGAGACACTTCAATTCCATCCGGGATCTAGTCCAGGTGGGAGACATAGAGATTTGCAAGATACATACGGATCTGAATGTTGCAGACCCATTGACTAAGCCTCTTCCACGAGCAAAACATGATCAGCACCAAGGCTCCATGGGTGTTAGAATCATTACGGTGTAATCTAGATTATTGACTCTAGTGCAAGTGGGAGACTGAAGGAAATATGCCCTAGAGGCAATATAAAGTTATTATTTATTTCCTTATATCATGATAAATGTTTATTATTCATGCTAGAATTGTATTAACCGGAAACATAATACATGTGTGAATACATAGACAAACAGCGTGTCACTAGTATGCCTCTACTTGACTAGCTCGTTAATCAAAGATGGTTATGTTTCCTAACCATGGGCAAAGAGTTGTTATTTGACTAACGGGATCATATCATTAGATGAATGATCTGATTGACATGACCCATTCCATTAGCTTAGCACCCGATCGTTTAGTATGTTGCTATTGCTTTCTTCATGACTTATACATGTTCCTATGACTATGAGATTATGCAACTCCCGTTTGCCGGAGGAACACTTTGTGTGGTACCAAACGTCACAACGTAACTGGGTGATTATAAAGGAGCACTACAGGTGTCTCCAAAGGTAGATGTTGGGTTGGCGTATTTCGAGATTAGGATTTGTCACTCCGATTGTCGGAGAGGTATCTCTAGGCCCTCTCGGTAATGCACATCACATAAGCCTTGCAAGCATTGCAACTAATGAGTTAGTTGCGGGATGATGTATTACAGAACGAGTAAAGAGATTTGCCGGGAACGAGATTGAACTAGGTATTGGATACCGACGATCGAATCTCGGGCAAGTAACATACCGATGACAAAGGGAACAACGTATGTTGTTATGCGGTCTGACCGATAAAGATCTTCGTAGAATATGTAGGAGCCAATATGGGCATCCAGGTCCCGCTATTGGTTATTGACCGGAGATGTGTCTCAGTCATGTCTACATTGTTCTCGAACCGTAGGGTCCGCACGCTTAACGTTATGATGACTGTTGTTATGAGTTTATGCATTTTGATGTATCGAAGTTAGTTCGGAGTCCCGGATGTGATCACGGACATGACGAGGAGTCTCGAAATGGTCGAGACATAAAGATTGATATATTGGAAGCCTATGTTTGGATATCGGAAGTGTTCCGGGTGAAATCGGGATTTTACCGGAGTACCGGGAGGTTACCGGAACCCCCCGGGAACTATATGGGCCTTAGTGGGCTTTAGTGGAAAGGAGAAAGGGGCAGCCTCATGGGCCGTGCGCCCTCCCCTCCCTTAGTCCAATTAGGACAAGGAGAGGGGGCCGGCCCCTCTCTCTCTTTTACCCCCTCCGCGAATCTTATTCCAACTAGGATTGGGGGGAATCCTACTCCCAGAGGGAGTAGGACTCTCCTGGCGCGCCCTCCTTGGCCGGCCAGCCCCTCCCCCTTGGATCCTTTATATACGGGGGCAGGGGGGCACCCTAGGACACAAAAGTTGATCATTGAGATCGTTCCTTAGCCGTGTGCGGTGCCCCCTGCCACCATGTTCCACCTCGATCATATCGTTGTAGTGCTTAGGCGAAGCCCTACGTTGGTAGAACATCAAGATCATCACCACGCCGTCGTGCTGACGGTACTCCTCCCCGAAGCTTTGCTGGATCGGAGCTCGGGGATCGTCATTGAGCTGTATGTGTGCTAAGAACTCGGAGGTGCCGGAAGTGTTTTGTCTACATAATTTCTTAATTGTGGTATGATATTCAGATTAGAAAGATTCAAGACAAAAGTTTATATTGACATAGAAAATAATAATACTTCAAGTATACTAACAAAGCAATTATGTCTTCTCAAAATAACATGGCCAAAGAAAGTTATCCCTACAAAATCAATAGTCTGGCTATTGCTCCATCTTCCCACACAAAGTATTTAAATCATGCACAACCCCGATGACAGCCAAGCAATGTTCATACTCTAACTTTTTCAAAACTTTTCAATCTTCACGCAATACATGAGGTGAGCCATGGATATAGCACTATAGGTGGAATAGAATGTGGTTGTGGAGAAGACAAAAGGAGAAGATAGTCTCACATCTAGGCATCAACTGGGCTATGGAGATGCCATCATAGATATCAATGTGAATGAGTAGGATTTGCCATGCAACGGATGCACTTAGAGCTATTAAATGTATGAAAGCTCAAACAAAGAAACTAGTGGGTGTGCATCAACTTGCTTCTGAGACTAGGGCAATGGAAGCCATCATTGGAATATACAAGCCAAGTTCTATAACGTAAATTCCACTAGTATATGAAAGTGACAATATATGGACTCTCTATATGAAAGACATGGTGCTACTTTGAAAGCACAATATATGGACTTGCTATATCATGGTGCTACTTTGAAGCACAGTGTGAAAAAGATAGTAGCATTTGCCCTTTTTTTGGGCTTCTTTTTTTCTTTGGCCTTTGCTTTTTTTGACAATGCTCTATTGAATGATGATCATCCACACTTCTATTTATTTAAACTTCAATGATACAACTCGATACTTAAACAAAGTATGACTCTATATGATGCCTCCGGCGGTGTACCGGATATGCATGAATCACGAGTGAAGTATGAAGAATTATGAATGTGGCTTTGCACATACTATGTCAACTATGATCATGCTAGCAATATGACCAATGATGATATGTCATGATTGAACTAGATGTGGAAAGTTGCATGGCAATATATCTCGGAATGGCTATGGAAATGCCATAATAGGTAGGTATGGTGGCTGTTTTGAGGAAGGTATATGGTAGGTGTATGATACCGGCGAAAGTTGCGCGGTATTAGAGAGGCTAGCAAAGGTGGAAGGGTGAGAGTGCGTATAATCCATGGACTCAACATTAGTCATAAAGAACTCATATACTTATTGCAAAAATTAGAAGTTATCAAAGCAAAGTATTACGCGCATGCTCCTAGGGGGATAGATTGGTAGGAAAAGACCATCGCTCGTCCCCGACCGCCACTCATAAGGAAGACAATCAATAAATAAATCATGCTCCGACTTCATCACATAACGGTTCACCATACGTGCAAGCTACGGGGATCACAAACTTCAACACAAGTATTCTTTAAATTCACAACTACTCAACTAGCATGACTTTAATATTATCACCTCCATATCTCAAAACAATTATCATACTTCAATATTTTCTTAGTATTCAACACACTCAAAAAAAAGTTTCAAAATCTTGAATACCAAGCATATTATTATTAGGCAAATTACCATGCTATTAAGAGACTCTCAAATTAATTTAAGTGAAGCATGAGAGATCAATAGTTTCTTTAAAACATATCCACCACCGTGCTCTAAAAGATCTAAGTGAAGCACATAGAGCAAAATTATCTAGCTCAAAAGATATAAGTGAAGCACATAGAGCAAAATTATCTAGCTCAAAAGATATAAGTGAAGCACATAGAGCAAAATTATCTAGCTCAAAAGATATAAGTGAAGCACATAGAGTTCTATCAAATTTTAATTCATGTATGGCTCTCTAAAAGGTGTGTACAGCAAGGATGATTGTGGCATACTAACAAACAAAGACACAAATAATACAAGACGCTCCAAGCAAAACACATATCATGTTGGTGAATAAAAATATAGCTCCAAGTAAATTACCGATGGAAGTGGACGAAAGAGGGGATGCCTTCCGGGGCATCCCCAAGCTTTGACTTTTTGGTGTCCTTGGATTATCTTGGGGGTGCCATGGGCATCCCCAAGCTTAGGCTCTTGCCACTCCTTGTTCCATATCCATCAAAAGAATTCACCCAAAACTTGAAAACTTCACAACACAAAACTTAAAGTAGAAAACTCGTGAGCTCCGTTAGCGAAAGAAAACAAAAGACCACTTCAAGGTACTGTAATGAACTCATTATTTATTTATATTGGTGTTAAACCTACTGTATTCCAACTTCTCTATGGATTATAAACTATTTTACTAACCATAGATTCATCAAAATAAGCAAACAACACACGAAAAACAGAATCTGTCAAAAACAGAACAGTCTGTAGTAATCTGTAGCTAGCGCAAGATCTGGAACCCCAAAAATTCTAAAATAAATTTCTGGACGTGAGGAATTTATCTATTAATCATCTTCAAAAATAATTAACTAAATAGCAATCTTCAAATAAAAATTACAGCAGTTCTCGTGAGCGCTAAAGTTTCTGTTTTTTACAGCAAGTTCAACAAGACTTTCCCCAAGTCTTCCCAACGGTTCTACTTGGCACAAACACTAATTAAACACAAAAAACACAACCAAAACAGAGGCTAAATAATTTATTTATTACTAAGCACGGAGCAAAAAGCAAGGAATAAAAATAAAATTGGGTTGCCTCCCAACAAGCGCTATCGTTTAACGCCCCTAGCTAGGCATAAAGCAAGAATAGATCTAGGTATTGCCATCTTTGGTAGGCAATCCATAAGTGGCTCTCATGATAGATTCATATGGTAATTTTATTTTATTTAGGAAAGTGTTCCATGCCTTTTAATGGAAATTGGAATCTAATATTCCCTTCCTTCATATCAATAATTGCACCAACCGTTCTAAGGAAAGGTCTACCAAGAATAATAGGGCAAGAAGGATTGCAATCTATATCAAGAACAATGAAATCTACGGGCACATAATTCCTATTTGCAACAATAAGAACATCATTAATTCCTTCCCATAGGTTTCTTAATAGTGAATCCGCAAGATGCAAGTTTAGAGAGCAATCATCAAAATTACGGAAATCTAGCAAATCACACAAAGTCTGGGAATAGTAGAGACACTAGCACCCAAATCACACAAAGCATAAAACTCATGATCTTTAATTTTAATTTTAATAGTTGGTTCCCACTCATCATAGTTTTCTAGGGATAGAAACTTTCAACTCAAGTTTTTCTTCATAAGATTGCATCAAGGCATCAACAATATGTTCGGTGAAGGCTTTATTTGACTATAAGCATGTGGAGAATTTAGCACGGATTGCAACAAGGAAAAATACAATCAATTAAAGAGCAACTTTCATAATTAAATTCCTTGAAATCCAATATAGTGGGTTTAGCAACATCTAGATTTTTATTTCTTTCAATCCCACTTTCATCAATTTCATCATTAAGATCTAAATACTCCGAATTTTTAGAACGCCTTCTAGGTAAAGGAAGATCATATTCAGTTTCATCAAGATTCATATTGCAAAATAAAGATTTAATAGGAGACACATCAATAACTTTTAGATCTTCATCTTGATTTTCATAGGAATTGGAAGAACACGCTTTAATAAAGGCATCTTTGAGCACGATCCTAGCGGTTCTTTCTTTTCACTCATCAATGGAAATTCTCATGGCTTTGAGAGACTCATTGATATCATGCTTAGGTAATAGATCTAAGTTTCAAAGAATCAACATCAAGAGCAATTCTATCAACGTTCCTAGCCAAATCATCAATCTTAAGCAATTTTCTTCAATCATAGCATTAAAATTCTTTTGCGAAGAAATAAATTCTTTAATATTAGATTCAAAATTAGAGGGCATCTTATTATAATTTCCATAAGAGTTGTTGTAGGAATTCCCATAATTATTAGAAGGATTACTAGGATATGGCCTAGGATTAAAATTCCCTCTATAAGCGTTGTTACCAAAATTATTCCTACCAACAAAATTCACATCCATAGATTCATTGTTATTCTCAATCAAAGTAGACAAAGGCATATCATTAGGATCAGAAGAAACACTCTTAGTAGCAAATAATTTCATAAGTTCATCCATCTTTCCACTCAACACATTAATTTCTTCTATCGCATGCACTTTTTTATTAGAAGTTCTTTCAGTATGCCATTGAGAATAATTAACCATAATATTATCTAGGAGTTTAGTAGCATCTCCTAAAGTGATTTCCATAAAAGTGCCTCCCGCGGCCGAATCTAAAAGATTTCTAGAAGCAAAATTCAATCCGGCATAATTTTGTATAATCATCCACAAATTCAAACCATGAGTAGGGCAATTACGTATCATTAATTTCATTCTCTCCCAAGCTTGTGCAACATGTTCATGATCAAGTTGTTTAAAGTTCATTATATCGTTTCTAAGAGAGATGATCTTAGCGGGAGGAAAATACTTAGAGATAAAAGCATCTTTGCACTTGTTCCATGAATCAATACTATTCTTAGGCAAAGACGAAAACCAAGCTTTAGCACGATCTCTAAGCGAAAAAGGAAATAGCTTCAATTTAACGACATCATTATTGACATCTTTTTTCTTTTGCATATCACATAAATCAACGAAGCTATTCAGATGAGTAGCGGCATCTTCACTAGGAAGGTCGGCGAATTGATCTTTCATAACAAGATTCAACAAAGCAGTATTAATTTCACAAGATTCAGCATGGTAAGAGGAGCAATCGGAGTGCTAAGGAAATCATTATTATTGGTATTGGTGAAGTCACACAATTTGGTAGCATTGAGCCATCGCGACAAACAAGCAATCTAACACACGGGCAAACAAAAAGCAAGCGGACAAAAGAGGCAAATAGAGAGGGAGGATGGAGAGAGAGGGCGAATAAAACGGCAAGGGTGAATTGGGGGGAGAGGAAAACGAGAGGCAAATGGCAAATAATGTAATGCGAGAGATAGGGATTGTGATGGGTACTTGGTATGTTGACTTTTTGCGTAGACTCCCCGGCAACGGCGCCAGAAATCCTTCTTGCTACATCTTGAGCTTGCGTTGGTTTTCCCCGAAGAGGAAGGGATGATGCAGAGAGTAGCGTAAGTATTTCCCTCAGTTTTTGAGAACCAAGGTATCAATCCAGTAGGAGCCCACGCTCAAGTCCCTCGTACCTGCACAAAGCGATAGCTACTCACAACCAACACGATTAGGGGTTGTCAAGCCCTTCACGGTCACTTACGAGAGTGAGATCTGATAGATAGAATATTTTTGGTATTTTTGATATAAAGATGCAAAGTAAAAAGTAAAGCAAAGTAAATAAAAACAATATAAAAGTGATGGAGATTGATATGATGAGAATAGACCCGGGGGCCATAGGTTTCACTAGTGGCTTCTCTCAAGAGCATAAGTATTCTACGGTGGGTGAACAAATTACTGTTGAGCAATTGATAGAATTGAGCATAATTATGAGAATATCTAGGTATGATCATGTATATAGGCATCACGTCCGAGACAAGTAGAACACGATCTGCATCTACTACTATTACTCCACTCATCGACCGCTATCCAGCATGCATCTAGAGTATTAAGTTAAAAACAGAGTAACGCCTTAAGCAAGATGACATGATGTAGAGAGATAAATTCATGCAATATGAAATAAACCCATCTTGTTATCCTCGATGGCAACGATACAATACGTGCCTTGCTGCCCCTTCTGTCACTGGGAAAGGACACCGCAAGATCGAACCAAAAGCTAAGCACTTCTCCCATGGCAAGAACTACCAATCTAGTTGGCCAAACCAAACGGATAATTCGAAGAGACTTGCAAAGATAACCAATCATACATAAAAGAATTCAGAGAAGATTCAAATATTATTCATAGATAGACTTGATCATAAACCCACAATTCATCGGTCTCAACAAACACACCGCAAAAAGAAGATTACATCGAATAGATCTCCACAAGAGAGGGGGAGAACTTTGTATTGAGATTCAAAGAGAGAGAAGCAAGCCATCTAGCTACTAACTATGGACCCGAAGGTCTGAGGTAAACTACTCACACTTCATCGGAGGGGCTAGGATGATGTAGAAGCCCTCCGTGATGACGGCCCTCTTCCGGCGGAGCTCCGGAACAGACCAAGATGGGATCTCGTGGATACAGAAAGTTGCGGCGTGGAATTAGGGTTTTGGCTCCTGTTCTGATCGTTTGGGGGTACGTGTGTATATATAGGAGGAAGGAGTACGTCGGTGGAGCACCGAGGGGCCCACGAGGCAGGGGGCGCGCCCTAGGGGGGGCGCCCCCACCCTCGTGACCACCTCTTTGATCCCTTGCAGTAGGGTCCAAGTCTCCTGGATCACGTTCGGTGAGAAAATCACGTTCCGAAGATTTTATTCCGTTTGGACTCCGTTTGATATTCTGTTTATCCGAAACACTGAAATAGGCAAAAAAACAGCAATTCTGGGCTGGGCCTCCGGTTAATAGGTTAGTCCCAAAAATAATATAAAAGTGGAAAATAAAGCCCAATATAGTCCAAAACAGTAGATAATATAGCATGGAGCAATCAAAAATTATAGATACGTTGGAGACGTATCACACCCATAAAGGGCTCATATAAATAAATAACAAGCATGCCACAGTCGGGCGTCTGCGACACCACATAAAGGGCTTATAAGTAATTTAAATAACAAGCATGCCACAGTCGGGCGTCTGAGCGACACCACATAAAGGGCTTATAAGTAAAAAATAACAAGCATGCCACAGTCGGGCGTCTGAGCGACACCACATAAAGGGCTTATAAGTAATAAATAACAAGCATGCCACAGTCGGGCGTCTGAGCGACACCACATAAAGGGCTTATAAGTAAATGAACAAGCATGCTATCTGGAGCAAAGTAACGTGCTTGGATTGGTCAAATCGGGAAGAAGACATACGACTACTTCCTCTACGTTGTGTCAACGCTTCCGTTGCGATCTACAAGGGTACGTAGATCATACTCTCCCCCTCGTTGCTATGCATCACCATGATCTTGCGTGTGCGTAGGAAAATTTTGAAATTACTACGTTCCCCAACAGATTGGTGTGCTCTCGGCCGGCTCCAGACGAATAAGATTCCTCGGCCATAGCAGCACCCAACCCTTGCAGCTTCCAATCTGCGGCGGGGTCTCGTCGTCCTCTCCCACATGCTGTACTAGAGGAGGCAACGCCTCGTGCCCCGATTTCACACTGGACAAGCTAACCATGAAGTGCCTAGCGGGGATCGGCTGGTTGTGGAACGTGGGTTTCAAGGGGTTCAATATCATCCCCTTTCCCATGTCGACCTTCTGGTATTCCCGTAGGATGCATCCTAATTGGTTCCCATAGCACTTGCGAGGTTCTTCCGGCTCTAATGGCTCAAACTTGCCAGGTGCCATCTTTGTGATCACAAGTCGTCCAATCCCTAGTTTGTTAGGTTTTCGTATCCTCTGCTTCTTATGCTTCCTCTTTTCGGTAGCGGCATCGGCGCCGGTACCTTCCCCGCCGGTATCTTCCCCGCCGGTCTCGGCGCCGCCATCGGTGCCGGCGCCGTCGGTGTCGATGTCGGCGTCAGTACCATCATCGAGGCCGACCTGCAAACCTTGCTTAGCAGTCAAAATAGTCGAGGTACTCTGTTCACCCTCATAATCCATCTCGTCTGCATCTTGGTCAGAAGGCCCAGTTTCTTCGTTGTTCGACATGTTTCCTATGATTAAGTGTCCTCATTTTCTAAAAGTATGAATAAATGAGAAATGACATAAAAAAGAAATCTATGTGCCAGCACTCGATATGCCAACTATGTAGCACAAATCATGCCTTTATTCACGGGCAAATTTCGGCATGACCTTTGCTAAAAAATGGACATATCGAGCGCCTGAAATTCACCGGAACGGAAATGAATCAACATTCCGGCGTAACATAGGCCACTCGGATCATTTACCAAAATTGAACCAAAACATCACATGTCCAAATGACATGTTCAAATTCCAAACATGACATGTCCAAAACATGACATATCCACATATCACATGTCCAGTTCAAATTTGCATATAAATTTAGCCTACCTAAATTTGCTTTAACAAGGGATGTTGATTTGGACAATTGCTTAAATGCTGCCTTTTCTTTTAACTACAATTGCTTAACCCTAAATTTCTGTCCTATTTTAAAACCTAGCTAAATTCATAACTAAATAGATAACCTAATTAACCTACTGCCCTAACTAAAACCTAAGTAAATTAACCGAAGAACCCTAGCTAGCAGAGAGAGAGGGGGGTTTACAGAGGGTGCAGGGGCGAGGAGGCAGGCCCGACGACGGCCGAGGTTGGGAGGGGAGGAAGCAGAGGAGGGAGGCGAGGGCCGACGGGTCGGGGGCGAGCGCGCCGGGGTCGGGGGCGAGCGCCGGGTCGGGGGCGAGCCCGGGCGGGCGGGGCGGGTCGGGGGCGAGCGCCGGGGGGGTGGGGGCGAGCGCCGGGGCACGGCGGTGCGACGGGGAAGAGAGAGTGGGGATTTGGGGGGAAAAGAGGCGGGATGAAGCAGGGAGAGTGAGAATTTTGGGTAAGTGGACGTAGCAGTAGCGCGTTTAGACAAAACACGCTGCTGCTACCTTCACTAGCTGTAGTGCGTTTAGACAAAACGCGCTGCTACTACCTTCACTAGCTTGTAGCGGTTTAGATAAAACGCGCTGCTACTACCTTCACTAGCTGTAGCGGTTTAGATAAAACGCGCTGCTACTACCTTCACTAGCTGTAGCGGTTTTATAAGGAAATCGCTACTGCTAGCTTGACTGTAGCTGTTTTATAAGGAAATCGCTACTGCCAGTTTTCCTTTATTTTCTCCCACTTTTATTTCCTGAGAGCAGTGAATGAAGGGAAGGCGATATATATTGCATCATTTGACGGTTAAATATGTATACAAAATAGGAACATATATATTACATCATTGGACCCATGCATAATAATGGCTAAGTGTGTATACAAAATAGGAACATATATATTACATCATTTGACCGATAACATACGGTTCCTCAGCGCTTGACGTTTTTGTTTTTGAGTCAGCTTCTTTCCCTTCTTGTTCGTCGAAGAATAATTGAGCCCCTCATTGTGACTTTGCCTTTTCCATGGAGTACGATTTTTCTTAGGTAATGTAGTATTGATTCTTCTTTTGACGTATACTTCATCATCATCATCATCTTCCCTCATTGGGTTGCCGTACTGATCATAGTCTTCCTCGTTGGCGACTCCATCCATTCCAATGATGTTCCTTTTGCCTCTCCTCACGACAACACGACTGGGATTGCATGGGTCGGTTATGAAGAAGCATTGTGTCACGTGCTTAGCGTGTACCCATGGCTCGTTTTTTGCGATAGCGTTCACGGTAGCGCTCTTGGCGTCGGGTATAGTCATGGTAGTGAAAATCCGGCTTTCTCTTTCGACATTCTTAGCCCATCTGACACGGAACATCGTCGTGTTGTGCAGTCCAGAGTAGTCAAGCTCCCAGATCTCCTCGACCCTTCCATAAAATCGTTCAGTTGCGCCGTTGTCGCTGCCGGTCATGCATTCCATCGTCACCCCTGAGTTCTGATCATCACTGTCCATATCTTTGGCCTCCGTGTAGAACGTGTATCCGTTGATATCATATGCCTGATAGGTTACGAGGTTGGGCGAGGGGCCATGTGCTAAGGCGTATATGAGCAATCCGTCCTTAGAGCCCTCCTCCGGGGGATTAGCAATAATATGCTCTTTGAACCAATGCAGGAAAGTGGAGTTGTGCTCTCTAGTAACTTCGGCGTCCGTCCTGCATACCCCCCGGTCACGATACTTCTTTGCGATAATTTCTTTGTGCAGTGCCACGAAAGGATCTACCTCGTCTAGGTGTTGTAGCACTACCAAGTTTGCTCTGTCAAAGTCGCTGCGTCGATCTGAGTATGCCACGTGCAGTTCCCTGCGACCGTTGCAGTGACCTTCTCCTTCGAGCCTCCCATCGTGCTTGTTAACGGGCAAACCAACACTAACACCAGGCGGCTGGTCTGCGCCATATAGAAAATTCTCACAGAAAGAGATGCACTCTTGTGTCAAATAGCCCTGGACGATGCTTCCATCCGGACGGGACATGTTACGAACGAATCCTTTGATGATCCCATTCATCCTCTCAAACGGCATCATGTTGTGCAGGAATGACGGCCCCAGGTCTATTATGTCATCCACAATATGGACACACAGATGCACCATCACGTCAAAGAACGCGGGCGGGAAGTACATCTCAAGCTCATTCAGTATCACAACGATCTCTTCCTGTAGCCTTCGGAGCTGCTTCACACTGATCGACTTTCGAGAGATGACGTCGAAAAAGTTGCAGAGACCAATAAGCGTGTCACGGACGTGCTTGTCCATTATCCCTCTAAGGGCAACAGGTAATATCTGCGTCATCATCACATGACAGTCATGAGACTTCATCCCGCTGAACCTTTTCTTGTCCGTGTCTAGATATCTACTTATCTTGCCACAGTAACCGGAACTAACTTTGACTCCGGTAAGGCACTTAAAGAATTGATGGATCTCAGCTGACTTAAGGTGAAGCAAGAAGGGGGGCAATAATCTCTTTCTTTATTTTCTTGCCCTTCTTCTCCCGTGCCTCTGTCTCCGTCTCTGTCTCGTCTGACATTTTACGGGGCGGCATGTGCAGATCTTCCCTGATTTTCAAATCTTGCAAGTCTTTTCTTGCCTTCGGCCCATCCTTGGTCTTATCCGGCATGTTCATCAGTGTTGCGAGCAAGCTCTCAAGGACATTCTTACAGATATGCATTTGATCAAGGCAATGAGGTGTATCGAGTTTGTGCCAGTACTCCAAGTCCCAGAACACAGACCTCGTCTTCCATACCTTCAGCAGCAGGCTCCGGCGCCTTTTCTCATCGTCTTTCCTGGCGCGGGGCACTCCTTCCAGTTTTTCAACAGCTCATCGATTTCGGCACCGCTCCGCTTACGTGGAGGTCCTCGATGCTCAGCGTGACCATTGAATAGATCTCCACGGTTTCTCCACGGGTCGTCCTGTTCGAGCCATCTTCGATGCCCCATGTACACGATTTTCCCAGACCCGCCATCTTTCCTTGACGTTAGCTGCTGAGACGTCGTATCATCCATGCACCGCGTGCATCCGCAATATCCATGGCACACCTGGCCTGCCACATATCCGTAACCCGATAGTCGTGCACTGTCGTGATCAGCGCGGCTCTCCATGTTGAAATACTCGCCTTTGCTGGTGTCCCATGTCTTGGCCGGTGTTTTCCATAACGTGTCTAACTCCTCTTGAAGTAGCCCCAGATACAAATTAATATTATTTCCTGGTTGTTTCCGCCCTTGAATAAGCATGCTCATGTGAATGTACTTCGATTTCATGCACAACCAGGGGGGAGGTTGTACATCCATACAAACACGAGTCATGTGCTATGGTTGGTGTTCTGGTTGCCAAACGGATTCATGCCATCGGTACATGAGCCGAGCATGATGTTCCTTGCATCACATTCAAAATACTGATAGAAGCTGTTCAACGCTCTCCACTGGCTTCCATCCTTGACGTGTCTCAGCTTTAGATCATCTCCATCGTCGGGCTTCTTCCTCTCCGCGTGCCAACGCATTAGCTTTGCTTCCTTGGGGTCTACAAAATACCTCTGGAGACGGGGAGTGATCGGTAAGTACCATACCACTTTCTGGGGACATTTGTTCCCGGCCTTCTTGTATCG
>NC_053028.1:648566741-648578504 GCF_003073215.2 Triticum urartu | reverse complement strand
CAATAGCGGAACCTGGATGCTCATATTGGCTCCTACATATTCTACGAAGATCTTTATCGGTCAGACCGCATAACAACATACGTTGTTCCCTTTGTCATGGGTATGTTACTTGCCCGAGATTCGATCGTCGGTATCCCATACCTAGTTCAATCTCGTTACCGGCAAGTCTCTTTACTCGTTTTGTAATACATCATCTCACAACTAACTCATTAGTTGCAATGCTTGCAAGGCTTATGTGATGTGTAGTACCGAGAGGGCCCAGAGATACCTCTCCGACAATCGGAGTGACAAATCCTAATCTCGAAATACTCCAACCCAACATGTACCTTTGGACACACCTGTAGAGCACCTTTATAATCACCCATTTACGTTGTGACGTTTGGTAGCACACAAAGTGTTCCTCCGGCAAACGGGAGTTGCATAATCTCATAGTCATAGGAACATGTATAAGTCATGAAGAAAGCAATAGCAACATACTAAACGATCGGGTGCTAAGCTAATGGAATGGGTCATGTCAATCAGATCATTCATCTAATGATGTGATCCCGTTAATCAAATAACAACTCTTTGTTTATGGCTAGGAAACATAACCATCTTTGATTAACGAGCTAGTCAAGTAGAGGCATACTAGTGACACTCTGTTTGTCTATGTATTCACACATGTATTATGTTTCCGGTTAATACAATTCTAGCATGAATAATAAACATTTATCATGATATAAGGAAATAAATAATAACTTTATTATTGCCTCTAGGGCATATTTCCTTCAACAGCGGGTTGCGGGAGAGTGGACCGCTGTAGATAGAGGAAGGAAGGTGATGGAGATGTTGGTGAAGATGGCGAAGGTGTTGGAGTAGATCGCGGTGATGATGATGATGGCCACGACAGCGTTCCGGCACCACCGGAAGAGAAGGGGAGAGGGGCCCCCTTCGTCTTCTTCTTCCTTGACCTCCTTCCTAGATGGGAGAAGGGTTTCCCCTCTGGTCCTTGGCCTCCATGGCATGGGAGGGGCGAGAGCCCCTCTGAGATTGGATCTGTCTCTCTGTCTCTCTCTGTTTCAGCGTTCTCAGATTCTTCCCTTTCACCGTTTCTTATATTCCCGGAGATCCGTAACTCCGATTGGGCTGAAATTTTGACACGATCTCTATCTGGAAATTAGCTTTCTTGTGGCGAAAGAAGGGCACCAACCGCCTTACGGGTGGCCCATGAGGGTCAGGGGCCTGCCCAGGGGTGGCAGGCGCGCCCCCTGCCTCGTGGCCACCTCAGGCCCCCTTTCTTACCACTTCCTTCATCTTAGGATTCAGCCATCGTTGATGATCACGAACTGGTTTGGCATCTTCCTCTAAATTTATTTTATGTTGACATAGAGTGGGACTAATGCCCTTAAGATCATCAAGAGTATATCCAATAGTAGCATGGTGCTTCTTCAGAGTTTTCAATAATCTCTCTTCCTCATGCTCTGAAAGGTTAGCACTAATAATAACAGGATATATCTTTTTCTCATCAAGATAAGCATATTTAAGAGTATCAGGTAACGGTTTAAGCTCAAACACGGGATCACCCTTGGGTGGAGGAGGATCCCCTAGGATTTCAACAGGTAAATTGTGTTTCAGGATGGGTTCCTGTTTAAAGAATACTTCATCTATTTCACTTCTTTCATTCATGAACATATCATTTTCATAGTCTAGCAAATAGTGTTCTAAAGGATCACTAGGAGGTACGGCAATAGAAGCAAGACCAATAATTTCATCTTTACTAGGCAATTCCTCTTCACGGTGTTGTCTATGAAATTTAGAGAAATTAAATTCATGAGACATATCACCTAAACCAATAGTAACAACATCCTTTTTGCAATCTATCTTAGCATTAACAATGTTCAAGAAGGGTCTACCAAATATAATGGGACAAAAGCTATCTTGTGGGGAACCAAGAACAAGAAAATTAGCAGGATATTTAGTTTTCCCACACAAGACTTCAACATCTCTAACAATTCCAATTGGTGAAATAGTATCTCTATTGGCAAGTTTAATTGTGACATCAATATCTTCTATCTCAGCAGGTGCAATATCATGCATAATTTCTTTGTATAAGTCATGAGGTATAGTACTGGCACCCATATCACATAAGCCATGATAACAATGATCTCCTATTTTAACAGAAATAACAGGCATGCCTGCCAAAGATCTAGGTTTATCTTTAGCACAAGGTTTAGTAATTCTAGCAGTCTCATCATAGAAATGAATAACATGCCCATCAATATTATCAAACAAGAGATATTTAACAATAGCAATATTAGGTTCAACTTTAATTTGCTCAGGAGGTGTATAAGTTCTAATATTGCTTTTACGAACCACAGTTGAAGCTTTAGTATGATCCTTTATCCTAATAGGGAAAGGTGGTTTCTCAACATAAGAAGTAGGAACAATAGGATCATTATAAGTGATAGTCTTTTCTTCAACTTTAATAGGTGCAGCTATTTTTACTTCTATGGGAGGATGATATTTAAACCACTTCTACCTAGGGAGATCAACATGAGTAGCAAAAGATTCATAGAAAGAAGCTACTATCTCAGAGTCAAGTCCATATTTAATGCTAAATTTACGAAAAACATCAGTATCCATAAAGATTTAACACAATCAAATTTAGGTGTCATACCTGACTCCTTACCTTCGTCGAGGTCCCAATCTTCAGAGTTGCGTTTAATTCTTTCCAATAAATCCCATTTGAATTCAATAGTCTTCGTCATAAAAGAGCCAGCACAAGAAGTATCGAGCATGGTGCGATTGTTATCAGAAAGTCGAGCATATAAATTTTGAATAATCATTTCTCTTGAGAGCTCATGATTGGGGCATGAATATAACATTGATTTAAGCCTCCCCCAATCTTGAGCGATACTTTCTCCTTCGTGAGGCCAAATATTATATATATAATTGCGATCACGATGAACAAGATGCATAGGATAAAACTTCTGATGAAATTCCAATTTCAATCGTTTGTAGTTCCATGACCCCGTATCATCACATAGCCTATACCATGTCAATGCATCTTCCTTCAAAGATAAAGGGAAGACCTTCTTCTTAGTAACATCTTCGGATACACCTGCAAGCTTAAATAATCCACAAACTTCATCCACATATATTAGGTGCTCATCATGATGCGTTGTTCCGTCTCCTGCAAAAGGATTAGCTAGCAGTTTTTCTATCATACCCGAAGGAATTTCAAAGCAGACATTTTCATTTTCAGTAGGTTGAGGAGCAACTCTTTGCTCTACTGGTCGGGGTGAAGATATCCCGAACAAGCCCCTCATAGGATTACTTTCCATAGTTGTGGGGAACGTAGTAATTTCAAAAAATTTCCTACGCACACGCAAGATCATGGTGATGCATAGCAACGAGGGGAGAGTATGATCTACGTACCCTTGTAGATCGCAACGGAAGCGTTGACACAACGTAGAGGAAGTAGTCGTACGTCTTCTTCCCGATCCGACCGATCCAAGCACCGTTACTCCGGCACCTCCGAGTTCTTAGCACACGTTCAGCTCGATGACGATCCTCGGGCTCCGATCCAGCAAAGCGTCGAGGAAGAGTTCCGTCGGCACGACGGCGTGGTGACGATCTTGATGTACTACCGACGCAGGGCTTCGCCTAAGCACTACAACAATATGACCGAGGTAGAATATGGTGGCAGGGGGCACCGCACACGGCTAAGGAACGATCTCAATGATCAACTTGTGTGTCTTAGAGGTGCCCCCTGCCTCTGTATATAAAGGAGCCAAGGGGGAGGGCTGGCCGGCCAAGGAGGAGGGCGCAGGAGGAGTCCTACTCCTACCGGGAGTAGGACTCCCCCAATCCTATTCCAACTAGGATTCCCAAGGGGGAAAGAGGGAGAGGGGTGGCCGGCCACCTCTCCTAGTCCTAATAGGACTAGGGGAAGGGGGAGGCGCGCAGCCCTATATGGGCAGCCCTTTCACCTTTCCACTAAGGCCCACTTAAGGCCCATATGATTCCCGGGGGGTTCCGGTAACCTCCCGGTACTCCGGTAAAATCCCGATTTCACCCGGAACACTTCCGATATCCAAACATAGGCTTCCAATATATCAATCTTTACGTCTCAACCATTTCGAGACTCCTCGTCATGTCCATGGTCACATCCGGGACTCCTAACAACCTTCGGTACATCAAAATGCATAAACTCATAATATCACTGTCATCGTAACCTTAAGCGTGCGGAACCTACGTTCGAGAACAATGTAGACATGACCGAGATACGTCTCCGGTCAATAACCAATAGCGGGACCTGGATGCCCATATTGGCTCCTACATATTCTACGAAGATCTTTATCGGTCAGACCGCATAACAACATACGTTGTTCCCTTTGTCATCGGTATGTTTACTTGCCCGAGATTCGATCGTCGGTATCCAATACCTAGTTCAATCTCGTTACTGGCAAGTCTCTTTACTCGTTCCGTAATACATCATCTCATTAACATATTAGTTGTCAATGCTTGCAAGGCTTATGTGATGTGCATTACCGAGAGGGCCCAGAGATACCTCTCCGACAATCGGAGTGACAAAACCTAATCTCGAAATACGCCAACCCAACATGTACCATTGGAGACACCTGTAGTACTCCTTTATAATCACCCAGTTACGTTGTGACGTTTGGTAGTACCCAAAGTGTTCCTCTGCAAACGGGAGTTGCATAATCTCATAGTTATAGGAACATGTATAAGTCATGAAGAAAGCAATAGCAACATACTAAACGATCGGGTGCTAAGCTAATGGAATGGGTCATGTCAATCAGATCATTCAACTAATGATGTGACCTCGTTAATCAAATAACAACTCTTGTTCATGGTTAGGAAACATAACCATCTTTGATTAACGAGCTAGTTCAAGTAGAGGCATACTAGTGACACTCTGTTTGTCTATGTATTCACACATGTATTATGTTTCCGATTAATACAATTCTAGCATGAATAATAAACATTTATCATGATATAAGGAAAATAAATAATAACTTTATTATTGCCTCTAGGGCATATTTCCTTCAGTCTCCCACTTGCACTAGAGTCAATAATCTAGATCACATCACCATGTGATTAACATCGATAGTTCACATCATCATGTGATTAACACCCATAGTTCACATCGCCATGTGACCAACACCCAAAGGGTTTACTAGATTCAGTAATCTAGTTCACATCGCTATGTGATTAACACCCAAGGAGTACTAAGGTGTGATCATGTTTTGCTTGTGAGAGAATCTTAGTCAACGGGTCTGCCACATTCAGATCCGCATGTATTTTGCAAATTTCTATGTCAACAATGCTCTGCATGGAGCTACTCTAGCTAATTGCTCCCACTTTCAATATGTATCTAGACCGAGACTTAGAGTCATCTAGATTAGTGTCAAAACTTGCATCGGCGTAACCCTTTACGACGAACCTTTTTTCACTTCCATAATCGAGAAACATATCCTTATTCCACTAAGGATAATTTTGACCGCTGTCCAGTGATCTACTCCTAGATCACTATCGTACTCCCTTGCCAAACTCAGTGGTAGGGCATACAATAGATCTGGTATACAACATGGCATACTTTATAGAACCTATGACTGAGGCATAGGGAATGACTTTCATTCTCTTTCTATCTTCTGCCGTGGTCGGGCTTTGAGTCTTACTCAACTTCACACCTTGTAACACAGGCAAGAAACTTTTTCTTTGACTGTTCCATTTTGAACTACTTCAAAATCTTGTCAAGGTATGTACTCATTGAAAAAACTTATCAAGTGTCTTGATCTATCTCTATAGATCTTGATACTCAATATGTAAGCAGCTTCACCGAGGTCTTTCTTTGAAAAACTCCTTTCAAACACTCCTTTATGCTTTGCAGAATAATTCTACATTATTTCCGATCAACAATATGTCATTCACATATACTTATCAGAAATGTTGTAGTGCTCCCACTCACTTTCTTGTAAATACAGGCTTCACCGCAAGTCTGTATAAAACTATATGCTTTGATCAACTTATCAAAGCGTATATTCCAACTCCGAGATTCTTGCACCAGTCCATAGATGGATCGCTGGAGCTTGCATATTTAGTTAACACCTTTAGGATCGACAAAACCTTCTAGTTGCATCGTATACAACTCTTCTTTAGTAAATCCATTAAGGAATGCAGTTTTGTTTATCCATTTGCCAGATTTCATAAAATGCGGCAATTGCTAACATGATTCGGACAGACTTAAGCATAGATACGAGTGAGAAAATCTCATCGTAGTCAACACCTTGAACTTGTCGAAAACCTTTTGCGACAATTCTAGCTTTGTAGATAGTAACACTACTATCAGCGTCCGTCTTCCTCTTGAAGATCCATTTATTTTCTATGGCTTGCCGATCATCGGGCAAGTCAACCAAAGTCCATACTTTGTTCTCATACATGGATCATATCTCAGATTTCATGGCCTCAAACCATTTCGCGGAATCTGGGCTCATCATCGCTTCCTCATAGTTCGTAGGTTCTGTCATGGTCTAGTAACATGACTTCCAGAACAGGATTACCGTACCACTCTGGTGCGATCTTACTCTAGTATTACCTTACCGAGATTCATTCGGTAGTAATCGTTCTTGGAAAGTTTCATGATTCATTATCATTAGCTTTCTCACTAATTGGTGTTAGGTGTCACAGAACAGATTTTCTGTGATGAACTACTTTCCAATAAGGGAAGGATACAGTTACCTCATCAAGTCTACTTTCCTCCCACTCACTTCTTTCGAGAGAAACTCCTTTCTCAGAAAGGTTTCCGAATTTAGCAACAAAGTCTTGCCTTCGGATCTAGTGATAGAAGGTGTATCAATAGGTTTCCTTTGGGTATCCTATGAAGACACATTTCTCCGATTTGGGTTTGCAGCTTATTAGGTTGAAACTTTTTATAAGCATCGCAACCCCCAAACTTTAAGAAACGACGACTTGGTTTCTTGCCAAACCACAGTTCATATCTGTGTCGTCTCAACGGACTTAGATGGTGCCCCTATTTAACGTGAATGCAGCTGTCTTTAATGCATAACCCCAAAACGATAGTGGTAGATCGGTAAGAGACATCATAGATTGCACTATCTAATAAAGTACGGTTATGACGTTCGGACACACCATTACATTGTGGTGTTCCAGGTGGCGTGAGTAGTGAAACTATTTCACATTGTTTTTAACTGAAGGCCAAACTCGTAACTCAAATACTCTTCTCTACGATCAGATCGTAGAAACTTTATTTTCTTGTTACGATGATTTTTCACTTCACTCTGAAATTCTTTGAACTTTTCAAATGTTTCAGACTTATGTTTCATCAAGTAGATATACTCATATCTGCTCAAATCATCTGTGAAGATCAGAAAATAATGATACCTGTCGCGAGCCTCAATATTCATCGGACCACATACATCAGTATGTATGATTTCCAACAAATCTGTTGCTCGCTCCATTGTTCCGAAGAACAGAGTCTTAGTCATCTTGCCCATGAGGCATGGTTCGCAAGCATCAACTGATTCATAATCAAGTGATTCCAAAAGCCCATCAGCATGGAGTTTCTTCATGCGCTTTACACCAATATGACCTAAACGGCAGTGCTACAAATAAGTTGCACTATCATTATTAACTTTGCATCTTTTGGTTTCAATATTATGATTATGTGTATCACTACGATCGAGATCCAACGAACTATTTTCATTGGGTGTGTAACCATATAAGGTTTTATTCATGTAAACAGAACAACAATTTATTCTCTTACTTAAATGAATAACCGTATTACAATAAACATGATCAAATCATATTCATGCTCAACGCAAACACCAAATAACACTTATTTAGGTTCAACACTAATCCCGAAATTATAGGGAGTGTGCGATGATGATCATATCAATCTTGGAACCACTTCCAACACACATCGTCACTTCACCCTTAACTAGTCTCTGTTTTTCTGCAACTCCCGTTTCGAGTTACTAATCTTAGCAACTGAACTAGTATCAAATACTGAGGGTTTGCTATAAACACTAGTAAAGTACACATCAATAACATGTATATCAAATATACTTATGTTCACTTTGCCATCCTTCTTATCCGCCAATCACTTGGGGTAGATCCGCTTCCAGTGACCAGTCCCTTTGCAGTAGAAGCACTTAGTCTCAGGCTTAGGACCAGACTTGGGCTTCTTCACTTGAGCAGCAACTTGCTTGCTGTTCTTCTTGAAGTTCCCCTTCTTCCCTCTGCCCTTTTCTTGAAACTAGTGATCTTGTCAACCATCAACACTTGATGTTTTTCTTGATTTCTACCTTCGTTGATTTCAGCATCACGAAGAGCTTGGGAGTTGTTTCCGTTATCCCTTGCATATTATAGTTCATCACGAAGTTCTACTAACTTGGTGATGGTGACTAGAGAATTCTGTCAATCACTATCTTATCTGGAAGATTAACTCCCACTTGATTCAAGCGATTGTAGTACCCAGACAATCTGAGCACATGCTCACTAGTTGAGCGATTCTCCTCCATCTTTTAGCTATAGAACTTGTTGGAGACTTCATATCTCTCAACTCGGGTATTTGCTTGAAATATTAACTTCAACTCCTGGAACATCTCATATGGTCCATGACGTTCAAAACGTCTTTGAAGTCCCGATTCTAAGCCGTTAAGCATGGTGCACTTAAACTATCAAGTAGTCATCATATTGAGCTAGCCAAACGTTCATAACGTCTGCATCTGCTCCTGCAATAGGTCTGTCACCTAGCGGTGCATCAAGGACATAATTCTTCTGTGCAGCAATGAGGATAAACCTCAGATCACGGATCCAATCCGCATCATTGCTACTAACATCTTTCAACACAATTTTCTCTAGGAACATATCAAAATAAACACAGGGAAGCAACAATGCGAGCTATTGATCTACAACATGATTTGCAAAATACTACCAGGACTAAGTTCACAATAAATTTAAGTTCAATTAATCATATTACTTAAGAACTCCCACTTAGATAGACATCCCTCTAATCCTCTAAGTGATTACGTGATCCAAATCAACTAAACCATGTCCGATCATCACGTGAGATGGAGTAGTTTCATTGGTGAACATCACTATGTTGATCATATCTACTATATGATTCACGCTCGACCTTTCGGTCTCCGTGTTCCGAGGCCATATCTGTATATGCTTGGCTCGTCAAGTTTAACCTGAGTATTCCGCGTGAGCCAATGTTTTGCACCCGTTGTATTTGAACGTAGAGCCTATCACACCCAATCATCACGTGGTGTCTCAGCACGAAGAACTTTCGCAACGGTGCATACTCAGGGAGAACACTTCTTGATAATTTAGTGAGAGATCATCTTATAATGCTACCGTCAATCAAAGCAAGATAAGATGCATAAAAGATAAACATCACATGCAATCAATATAAGTGATATGATATGGCCATCATCATCTTGTGCCTGTGATCTCCATCTCCGAAGCACCGTCATGATCACCATCGTCACCGGCGCGACACCTTGATCTCCATCGTAGCATCGTTGTCGTCTCGCCAATCTTATGCTTCCACGACTATCGCTACCGTTTAGTGATAAAGTAAAGCATTACATCGCGATTGCATTGCATACAATAAAGCGACAACCATATGGCTCCTGCCAGTTGCCGATAACTCGGTTACAAAACATGATCATCTCATACAATAAAATTTAGCATCATGTCTTGACCATATCACATCACAACATGCCCTGCAAAAACAAGTTAGACGTCCTCTACTTTGTTGTTGCAAGTTTTACGTGGCTGCTACGGGCTTAAGCAAGAACCAATCTTACCTACGCATCAAAACCACAACGATAGTTTGTCAAGTTGGTGCTATTTTAACCTTCACAAGGACCGGGCGTAGCCACACTCGGTTCAACTAAAGTTGGAGAAACTATCACCCGCAAGCCACCTATGTGCAAAGCACGTCGGGAGAACCGGTCTCGCGTAAGCGTACGCGTAATGTCGGTCCGGGCCGCTTCGTCCAACAATACCGCCGAACCAAAGTATGACATGCTGGTAAGCAGTATGACTTATATCGCCCACAACTCACTTGTGTTCTACTCGTGCATATAACATCAACATATAAAACCTAGGCTCTGATACCATTGTTGGGGAACGTAGTAATTTGAAAAAAAAATCCTACGCACACGCAAGATCATGGTGATGCATAGCAACGAGAGGGGAGAGTGTGATCTACGTACCCTTGTAGATCGACAACAGAAGCGTTTGGTTGATGTAGTCGTGCGTCTCCACGACCCAACCGATCAAGCATCAAAACTACGGCACCTCCGAGTTCTAGCACACGTTCAGCTCGATGACGATCCCCGGACTCCGATCCAGCAAAGTGTCGGGGAAGAGTTCCGTCAGCATGACGGCGTGGTGACGATCTTGATGCACTACCGTCGCAGGGCTTCGCCTAAGCACCGCTACAATATTATCGAGGACTATGGTGGAAGGGGGCACCGCACACGGCTAAGAATATGATCACGTGGATCAACTTGTGTGTCAAGGGGTGCCCTCTGTTGGGGAACGTAGCAGAAATTCAAAATTTTCCTACGTGTCACCAAGATCTATCTATGGAGAGACCAGCAACGAGGGGAAGGAGAGTGCATCTACATACCCTTGTAGATCGCTAAGCGGAAGCGTTCAAGTGAACGGGGTTGATGGAGTCGTACTCGTCGTGATTCAAATCACCGGAGATCCTAGTGCCGGACGGACGGCACCTCCGCGTTCAACACACGTACAGCCCGATGATGTCTCCCACGCCTTGATCCAGCAAGGAGAGAGGGAGAGGTTGAGGAAGACTCCATCCAGCAGCAGCACAACGGCATGGTGGTGATGGAGGAGCGTGGCAATCCCTGCAGGGCTTCGCCAAGCACCGCGAGATATGAGGAGAAAGAGAGGGAGGGCTGCACCAACAGGCAGAGATCAGATCGCGTGTTATGGGCAGCCCCAGGCCTCACTATATATAGGGGAGAGGGAGGAGGGTGCGCCCCCTCTAGGGTTCCCACCCCTAGAGGGGCGGCAACCCTAGATGGGCCTTGGGGTGGCGGCCAAGGGAGGATTCCCTCCCCCCCAAGGCACCTAGGAGGTGCCTTCCCCTCCTAGGACTCTTCCTTTAGGGTTTCCCCACACTAGGCGCATGGGCCCTAGGGGAAAGTGGCGCCCCAGCCCACTTTGGGCTGGATCCCTTTCCCACTTCAGCCCATGGGACCCTCCGGGATAGGTAGCCCCACCCGGTGGACCCCCGGGACCCTTCCGGTGGTCCCGGTACAATACCGATGACCCCGAAACTTGTCCCGATGGCCGAAATAGGACTTCCTATATATAAATCTTTACCTCTGGACCATTCCGGAACTCCTGGTGACGTCCGGGATCTCATCCGGGACTCCGAACAACATTCGGTAACCACATACAAACTTCCTTTATAACCCTAGCGTCATCGAACCTTAAGTGTGTAGACCCTACGGGTTCGGGAACCATGCAGACATGACCGAGACGTTCTCCAATCAATAACCAACAGCGGGATCTGGATACCCATGTTGGCTCCCACATGTTCCACGATGATCTCATCGGATGAACCACGATGTCAAGGACTTAATCAATCCCGTATACAATTCCCTTTGTCTAGCGGTATTGTACTTGCCCGAGATTCGATCGTCGGTATCCCTATACCTTGTTCAATCTCGTTACCGGCAAGTCTCTTTACTC
>NC_053028.1:648547917-648565741 GCF_003073215.2 Triticum urartu | reverse complement strand
TCCTCGCGAGCTTTCAGTCATCTTGCCCATGTGGTATGATTTGCATGTCTCAAGTGATTCAAAAACAAGTGAGTCCAAACGGTCCATTTGCATGGAGTTTCTTCATGCATATATACCAATAGACATGGTTCGCATGTCTCAAGTTTTCAAACAGTGAGTCCAAAGATCCATCAACATGGAGCTTCTTCATGCGTTTTATACCATATGACTCAAATTGCAGTGCCACAAGTATGTGGTACTATCATTACTATCTTATATCTTTGGCATGAACATGTGTATCACTACGATCGAGATTCAATAAACCATTCATTTTAGGCAAGACCATTGAAGGTATTATTCAAATAAACAGAGTAACCATTATTCTCCTTAAATGAATAACCGTATTGCGATAGACATAATCCAATCATGTCTATGCTCAACGCAAACACAAATAACAATTATTTAGGTTTAACACCAATCTCGATGGTAGAGGGAGCGTGCGATGCTTTGATCATATCAACATTGGAAACACTTCCAACACATATCGTCAGCTCACCTTTAGCTAGTCTCCGTTTATTCCGTAGCTTTTATTTCGAGTTACTAACACTTAGCAACCGAACCGGTATCTAATACCCTGGTGCTACTAGGAGTACTAGTAAAGTACACATTAACATAATGTATATCCAATATACTTCTATCGACCTTGCCAGCCTTCTCATCTACCAAGTATCTAGGGTAATTCTGCTCCAGTGGCTGTTCCCCTTATTACAGAAGCACTTAGTCTCGGGTTTGGGTTCAACCTTGGGTTTCTTCACTAGAGCAGCAGCTGAATTGCCGTTTCATGAAGTATCCCTTCTTGCCCTTGCCCATCTTGAAACTAGTGGTTTCACCAACCATCAACAATTGATGCTCCTTCTTGATTTCTACTTTTGTGGTGTCAAACATCGCGAATATCTCAAGGATCATCATATATGTCCCTGATATATTATAGTTCATCACGAAGCTCTAGCAGCTTGGTGGTAATGACTTCGGAGAAACATCACTATCTCATCTGGAAGATCAACTCCCACTCGATTCAAATGATTGTTGTACTCAGACAATCTGAGCACAAGCTCAACAATTGAGCTCATTAGTTTGAAGGCTATAGAATAGTGTGAATGTTACATAATAGGTATACATCACACAAAATGGTTGGAATACTTCACCTCTTGGGTGATATCAAGTTAATTTGTTTCACCCACCATTAGAATACTTCTGCTCTTGAGAGAAGCCACTAGTGAAACCTATGGCCCCCGGGTCTATTGTCATCATATCAATCTCCATCACTTTAATCTTGCTTTGCTTTTTTACTTTGCTTTTACTTTTTACTTTGCATCTTTATACCAAAAATATTATATCTATCAGATATCACTCTCGTAAGTGACTGTGAAGGGATTGACAACCCCTAATCGCGTTGGTTGTGAGGTAGTTATCGTTTTGTGCAGGTACGAGGGACTTGAGCGTGGCCTCCTACTGGATTGATACCTTGGTTCTCAAAAACTGAGGGAAATACTTACGCTACTCTGCTGCATCATCCCTTCCTCTTCGGGGAAATCCACCTTCCTCTTCGGGGAAATCCAATGCAAGCTCAAGAGGTAGCATCTCTCTCAAGGAACCCTACAACCAAATAACAAAGAGTCTCTTGTCTCCCCAACACACCCAATACAATGGTAAATTGTATAGGTGCACTAGTTCGGCGAAGAGATGGTGATACAGGTGCAATATGGATGGGAGATATAGGGTTTTGTAATCTAAAAATATAAAAACAGCAAGGTAGCAAGCGATAAAAGTGAGCGTAAAAGGTATTGAAATGCTAGGAAACAAGGCCTAAGGTTCATACTTTCACTAGTGCAAGTTCTCTCAACACTAATAACATAATTGGATCATATAACAATCCCTCAACATGCAACAAAGAGTCACTCCAAAGTCACTAATAATGGAGAACAAACGAAGAGATTATTGTAGGGTACGAAACCACCTCAAAGTTATTCTTTCTGATCGATCTATTCAAGAGTTCATAGTAAAATAATACGAAGCTATTATTTCCGTTCAATCTATCCTAGAGTTCGTACTAGAATAACAACTTAAGACGCAAATCCACCAAAACCCTAATGTCACCTAGATACTCCAATGTCACCTCAAGTATCCGTGGGTATGATTATACGATATGCATCACACAATCTTAGACTCATCTATTCAACCAACACAAAGAACTTCAAAGAGTGACCCAAAGTTTCTATCGGAGAGTCAAGATAAAAACGTGTGCCAACCCCTATGCATAAGTTCATGAGGTCACAGAACCCGCAAGTTGATCACCAAAACAAACATCAAGTAGATCACGTGAATATCCCTTTGTCACCACATATAAGCACATGCAAGACATACATCAAGTGTTCTCAAATCCTTAAAGACTCAATACGATAAGATAACTTCAAAGGGAAAACTCAATTCATCACAAGACAGTAGAGGGGGAGAAACATCATAAGATCCAACTATAATAGCAAAGCTCGTGATACATCAAGATCGTGCCGAATCAAGAACACGAGAGAGAGATAGATAGAGAGAGAGAGAGATCAAACACATAGCTACTAGTACATACCCTCAGCCCCGAGGGTGAACTACTCCCTCCTCGTCATGGAGAGCGCCGGGATGATGAAGATGGCCACCGGAGAGGGTACCAGAACGAGTCTAGATTGGTTTTCGGTGGCTACGGAGGCTTGCGGCGGCGGAACTCCCGATCTAGGTTTCTTTCTGGAAGTTTGGGTATATATAAGAGGTGTTGGAGTCGGGAACAAGTTAGGGGGGGTCTTCGAGGCGGCCACGAGGTAGGGGGCGCGCCCAGGGGGTAGGGCGTGCCCCCAGCCTCGTGGTGGCCTCGGGACTCTTCTGGCCCATGTCCGGTACTCCGTGGGCTTCTTCTGGTCCAAAAATGATCTCCGTGAAATTTGAGGTCAATTTGTCTGCGTTTGGTTTTCCTTTTCCGTGATACTCAAAAACAAGGAAAAAACAGAAATTCGCACTAGGCTCTAGGTTAATAGGTTAGTCCCCAAAATCATATAAAATAGCATATAAATGCATATAAAACATCCAAGGTTGATAATATAATAGCATGGAACAATCAAAAATTGTAGATACGTTGGAGACATATCAGACCGGCTCTGAGCCGATTCAGACACAGTGGGCACCAAATGTGGAGAGCAAAACACATTTGATTCAATCTCGTCCGAAAGACCTCTATCTCTCCATCCATTTTCCCATCCATACACCGTGGGTGGCAAAACAAACTTGACTCGGCCAAAATTGATGTAGGCAAATATTTTTAATAGGGGCAGGTTTGTAACTTCACTCAGACGTGACACAACCAGCCTACCTGTCAGCCCCGTTCATACACCGTGGGCACCAACCATGGGCGCCAAAACACCCTCTCCTCACCCGAAATCGCTCTGGGAAAATATTGGGGAGATGCGAGATTACCGTCCTATCCCCAACTGACGAGACGTCCAAATTTTAAATAAGGGCTAAGTTGATAACTTCCCAATACTTCAGACAGGCGCGTCCCAAAAACATGGTTCCCCGTACCTTTCCCTCCATTTTCCCATTCATACACCGTCCATGCTAGAACACCATCCCCACACCAGCCTCCTCCATCCGCCACCCCATCCATCGCCGCCGTCCTCCACCATGCCAGAGCGCCTACCAAGACCGCGTTGTCCACTGCTAGAGATGGATGTTTCTCATCCAGGACGATAGACCAGGAGCCTTGCAGCGCGTCACTACAAAAAAAAGACACGTCCATGACATTTTTGGTGGAATGAATTTTTTTGTCATGCTTATGACACTTCTATGATGATAATGTGGTGGGCTCCTACTTCTATGACGAAAAATCATGACAGAAAATGGGCTTTTCATCCTGGGTGGGCCTGAGACGCAGTTGCATGACATTCTTTGGGCCGTCCATGATAGAAAAAATCGTGGTAGAAGCGAGGGCGAGGAAAATATCAAGGAGTTCCCGGTTACGGTGGGTGGTCGGGGCCGAGCAATGCACAGAGGGATTGCACGTTTCTCTCGTACACGTACGCGTGTGGGTGCGAGGCCTTGGGATCTAACTGAACCCGTGCGAGGCGTTCACTTACTGAACTCGAGCAATTGCACTGGCTACGTGTTACTGAACCTGAGTGATCGATCGATCCCTGGCTGTTAACTGAACCCGACTGAACGATTCCTTTGCTATTGCTGCTAACTGAAGTCGATCGAACCTTCTGCCTCTTGATGAATAGTGAGCATTGTCTGGGTTTGGATGAACAGTTCCCAGTGGGGGATGGATGAACAGGACCCCGTGGTAGTAGAGGCCGTTGCCGCTGGATGAACAGGACCCCTACCGAGTCGGTTGGGGGGGGGTGAACAGTAGCCGATGGAGGCTGGATGAATAGGACCCCGTGGAGGGCTGGTTGAATAGTACCAGTTGAGGTTGGATAAACAGGAGCCTGTGGAGGCAGGAGGGAGATGTCGTGGATGAACAGTAGTAGGTGGAGGCTGGAGGAGGTCGACGGTGGATGAACAGTAGCCCCCGGAGTCCCATTTGGCGGTACGCGACACCCCTCTCGATGAACAGGACCCTGTTTCGACCGTAGGAGGTCAAAGAGAAGTCTATTTCCTCTGTTTTGCATTATGCCACACCCCTCCTGATCAATAGGACCCCATTTCAACCGTAGGTGCTCCAATAGAAGTCCGTTTCCTTCGTTTTGCGGTATGCCAGACCCCTTATGATGAACATGATCCCGTTTCGACCGTAGGCGGTTGAACAGAAGGCCGTTTCCTACGTTCTGCGGTACGCCAGGCCTTGTTTCGGCTGTTCCATCCAAGCCGGTTGGCTCCCGATGAACAGGACGCATTCCATTGCCTCTCGATGAACATGACGTAGTTTCTCCATTCTGACCCAGCCAGTTGGCTACCGATGAACAGGACATCATCGCTTTACGTGTTCGCAACCCTGCCCATATGTACATGCGTAGCCGTATTTACTTTCTTGCAGCGTGGTTGTACGTACATGTACATGATATAGACGGGAATACGTGACATGTTTTGTCTGCGCCTCTACTACAACACGTGCCGCTCCTTACTCGGTCACGATTCATCACTGCAGAGAGACCAATCGACCAATATGTACGGACACGTTTGCGACAAGACACACAATCCTTCATACGGTTTGATCGGGTGGGTCCCACCTGTCAGGGAGGATAAGGAGGCACTTCCTTGCGTGCGAAGATATAACTAGTGGGTCCCAACTGTCAGGGGGAAGAATAAGTTTTTTTGTAATATGGACACACTTGCTTGTATGCGAAGATGGAGTTGGTGGGTCCCAGCTATCAGTGGCAGGAATAAGGAGGCACTTCCTTTCTTGCGAAGATATACGTGGTGGGTCCCAGCTTTCAGGGGGAGGAATAATTTTATTTTCGTGTAATACGGAGGCGGTTGCATGTGTGCGTCCATGGACCTGGTGCGTCCCCATTCTCAGCCTCTCCACGCCCAGTCCGCTTCCGATGACTCTCATTTGTTGACCACGTTGACCATGCCGCGCCGAGCACATCCAAGGTGGTGGACGACGGCGAGGCCCCGGGCGGCAACGAGCCGAAGATGGGAAGACACGGGAGTGGAGTCACAGACTAAGAGGTGTACGAGGGTTAACTGGTTCTGGTGCGGCATGGTTCGGCAGACAATGGAGAATAATAGGACGTGTGGAGGGGTGGAGGGATGGCCTGGCCGACGGTCGGGCAGCGGTTCACAGTGAAGCGTTCTAAGCAGAGCTGCTAGCAGCAGAAAGTGGGAGCAGGTGGTCCCGACAGCGCTAGAGGAAGAAGACGAGAGATTTAAGATGGATGCCGGTCGTTGGATGTAAATCCAACGACTATTGATGTCAGAATCATTTGTTGACTATGCTGCCAACGACTTGCGTTCGCTTCAACCTATAGGCCAACATTTCAGCCTCCAAAAATGTGGCACATATTCAACTCATTTTTTTAGAATTTATAGTCCATTTGATCTTTTTTGAGAATTACATTCCATTTGCTAGGCTGGGTGAACAAATAATGTAACGTCCATGCGGCCCATTTTTTGGCCATTTTCACTTTCTTGAAATACACGAATTTTCTGGGCTAGCGGAACAAATAATGTAGCGTCCTTGCGGCCCATTTATTTTTTGTATAAAATTATAGCCCATGTGCACTTTCTCGAAATACATGATTTTGCTGGGCTCGTTCTAATTATAATGTTGGGTTGGGCTCAACAATGTTATCAAAAAATAAACAAGGGCTGTGCATTTTGTTATAAATATATTTAAATAATAAGTGCTTTATTATGACATTGGTCCTTAAATGTTACCAAGCTTTTGTACACAATCACCAAGATTTTCGTTGCCTTAATGTAAAAAATTCCAGGATTTTATTGTTAAAAATTTATTTTTATAAGTTAATAAGACGTGGGATATTTTTTTCTTATATATGTAAGTATCTGTTAAATATATGATGACAATAACAATAAAACTCCCTCCGTTTCTTTTTAGTCCGCATATAAGGTTTGGTCAAAGTCAAGCTTTGTAGAGTTTGACTAACTTTATATTATAGAATATAAACATTCACAATATGAAATCAATATTATCAGATGCACCATGAAACGCATGTTCATACTATATAGTTTTAGTATTGTAGATGTTCATATTTTTTTATATAAATTTGGTCAAACTTTGTGCAGTTTGACTTTGACCAAATCTTATATGCATAGTAAAAAGAAATGGAGGGAGTATATAATAACATATAAATAATATAAATATATATAATATAGTTAGAAGGGAAACCTAAGTTGGACCTGGCATTCCTATTCTTATATAGGAAAATAGAACAGATCTCTGCATTTTCCTCAAAAAAATACATAAGTTGGGCTGCAGATGTTTCGGGAAAAATGAAACCTAGGATGGGAGGACCATACGCCGGTGGATACATGACGGCCCTAAGGAAAATACAAACCAGCTTGTCACGGGTTGCACGTGCTAAAAAATAAAGCCTAGACGGGGCAGCCCACAACCCAGCTGATACTTGCTGGCCCAATGATAATAAATGATACCTGCCAGCTCCCCGGATTTGTTGTAAATTTACCTCCTTCAGTAACTACGTTGAAGCACCTCAAAAAATGTAACTATATGGACAAACCCGTGGGCCCCACCGTCATTACAATATTAGGAGGAAGTATTTTTCAATGAGCCACTTGCTTGCATACGGCCATGGACCTCGTGGGTCCCAACTGTCCGCCTCTCCACGTAAAGTCCTCTCCAGATTCCTCTCGTTTGTTCAGCATGTTCACAATGGCAGACAACGGCGCCGCGGCGAGCGCACAAAGGCGAAGGATGATGTCCAGGCCCCGGACGAGAACGAACTGGAGCCGAGGAAGGCATGCTACAGTAATGGTAGATGTTGTGCCTGATTTCTAGCAAAACTACTGAACTATCCTAGTGGCCAAGTGACACTACTCAACCGCAGTTCCGCTAGGGTTCGATTCCACCTGATGTAGTGAAAATATCTCCATTTCTTGCCTCTGCCATTATTGGCATGTGGGCCCCCATTGTCATCTACGCACACCATCTCCAACACTTGCCAAAACTTCGTCCCTCGTTTTCTCTGTTTTTCGCACACTCGACATTGTGTGGGCATTTTAAAAATATCATATCTTTTTGACTGTGCATCATATGAAGATGTGCTATGAATGAACGTTGACCAGCATGATGTTAACTAGCTGGTAGTTCCATTTTCGACCATGAATAAAACTTCCAACATGATGTTATCCCTATTTGAAAAGGGCGTGTTAATATAAATGCTCTGCCTCTGAAACTTGCAGTTTCTTCTCTAAGAAGCACATTGTCTGCAATTTTATATGAAACTACATTTTAAGTGCTAAAAATAAATCTCTAGAATTCATAAAATACTTCATATGATCAATACTGCAAATCTGAAATTCAAAAGACATTCCTATCTGAAAGTACTCTCAAAATACACAACACAAAACACAATTCACAACCTGCAAATATTGACAACCCTAAGCTCCTCCTGACAATTCAGAACCTGCCTGACTAATGGGTTGGGGGCAGTCCCCTCCTATTCCTCGGCGGTAGACAGTCGCCCCGTGAGACAAAGTGAACAACGAGGGAGAGGATGGCAGGGAAGCGTCGTCGGGCCAACAGCTTTTCTCCTCTGGGAAGAGTTGGGTTTGGTCGACGAAGACTCCACCAGCTCGCTCTGGCACAACACCCTCACAAATGACATCCTGTAGATGCTCAATCCTTTAATCTCCAGTTGATGCTCCATCTTGGATCGATACTCCCACCACCACTACTTCATGATCGGATTCGGTGAATCTGTTTGCTCCATGGCCGAGAGGAGCAGCTCTATGTACTCCAGCGCGACTCCCTTTGGGAGTATCGCCGCCTTTTCGCTCTGTTGTAGATATTTGGCCATGGATGTCGCCGTCGCCGCTAACTGGTCCTTGTTGTCAAACCAAGACTGTATCTCCAACATCCTAGCTAGCTTCACAGGTTCGTCGTCTGCGATCCTCACGTATCGGTTGTACTCCTCCATCGATCCACTTCTCCACATCACCTTCACTCACCGGCAGTGGTTTTTGAATGGAAGAGGAGACGAGCGGCGCTAGTTTTGGATTAGAATGGGAGAGGAGAACAACACTAGTTTTGGATTGGAATAGGAGAGGAGGGGCGGTGGTATTGAAATGGAAGAGGAGAGGAGCAGCGCTGGATTTGGATTGAACAGGAGAGCAATGGCGGTGGTTTAAGAGGAGAGGAGCGGCGCTGGTCTTGGAAGTACTTCTTTGTTTTGCGTATGTTGGGTCAAAGTTTAACCACGTACTATATTTGACAAGCAAAATGTGAATGCATGTCAACAAAAATTGTATCGTTTGGTTCGTATATGAATATACTTTCAAATTATATTATTTTTGCAACGTATAACATATATTTTGTTTGTGAAAATCATGGTCAAATATGACCCAGAATACTAGGGAGACTAGTTAATGTGGGGTCGCTTTCTTAATTGAATGGTAAATTCATTTTGATTTTGATCCAGTCACACCGCGTCGGCCCTCGCGTCCAATCCTAAATCACTCTCGCACGCTCCTCTCCCTCTTCTCCGTTGCAAAACCACCTCTCCTCTCCATCATCTCCATTCCAAAACCACCGTCTCACCTCTCCATCTTCTCCATTGCAAAACCACCCCCTCTCCTCTCCATATTCTCCGTTGCAAAACCACTGTCTCGCCTTTCCCTTTTCTCCATTGCAAGACCACCGTCTCCCCTCCCATCTTCCAAAGCTAGCACCGGACCTCTAAGAAGGACATTGTCGGTGTCAAAACCGGCAGATCTTGGGTAGGGGGTCCCGAACTGTGCATCTAGGCCGGATGGTAACAGGAGGCAGGGAACACTTTGTTTTACCCAGGTTCGGGCCCTCTCGATGGAGGTAATACCCTACTCCTTCTTGATTAATATTGATGATATGGGTAGTACAAGAGTAGATCTACCACGAGATCAAGGAGGCTAAACCCTAGAAGCTAGCCTATGGTATGATTGTTGTGTATGGAGTTGATTGCCTACGGACTACAACCCTCCGGTTTATATAGACACCGGATAGGGTTAGGGTTACATAGAGTCGGTTACAATGGTAGGAGATCTTGAATATCCGCATCGCCAAGCTTGCCTTCCACGCCAAGGAAAGTCCCATCCGGACACGGGACGAAGTCTTCAATCTTGTATCTTCATAGTCCAGGAGTCCGGCTGAAGGTATAGTCCGGCTACCCGAACACCCCCTAATCCAGGACTCCCTCAGTAGCCCCCGAACCAGGCTTCAATGACGATGAGTCCGGCGCGCAGATTGTTCGGCATTGCAAGGCGGGTTCTCTCCAAATCTTGTGTACCTGTAGGAATAATGTCCGATTTTTGTAATGTAGTGCTCCTCGGCTTCCACGCCCAATAATGGCCGTCTTCCACGTGTCAAACGAATGCGAAAAAAGCCGGGGTGTTTTTACATCCACACCCCTAGCCGTATAAACGAGCCGCCTATTTAATGGGATGGGGATTTAGGTCCAAACCACATCTTCTCCTCTCCACGAGTTATCATCAGAGCGCTTCCAGCAAAGGTCCATTCCAACATGACCAGCCGTCGCAGCTCCTCCCCTCGCCCCTCCGGTCCCAAACCCGGGGACTGGGAGAGTTGCACCATCCCGCATAGCGAGTTAGTGTCGCTTCAGGCCAAGGGATTTCTCCCTCAGGCATACATGGTCCCGGTCCGAGCCGGTCTCGCCACCTATAATGGCGGAAAACAAGCGGAGAGCACCCCCAATCCTTCTAAAGGAGAGCGGGTGTGCCTCGTCCCCTATCTAATAAGGGGACTGGGATTTCCAATTCATCCATTTCTCCGTGGGCTTCTGGAGTTCTATGGCCTCCAGGTGCACAATCTCACGCCCGCCTCCGTATTGCATATTGCGGGTTTCGTCGCCCTTTGCGAGCTAGTTTTAGGCCTTGAGGCTCATTTCGCGTTGTGGAAGAGGTTATTCTGCCTGGTGCCCCGTTCTCAAAAGGGGTCTATATACCAAGTGGGCGGAGCCGAAGTATGGCGCATCGCCGGGACCGGATACCTATCCGGAACCCCAAAGAAGGTGTTTGAGGACTGGCCTTCGGAATGGTTCTATATAGATGATGTCCCGCTACCGGACCCTATCCGGGTCGGTCTCCCTGAGTTCAACAGTGCTGCATTGAAGAAACGCTTGATGCTGGCTGTGTCCGTGGATACGCCAGCTTCTTCAGATGTGAGGAAAATAGCGATCTCGGGAGTCTGTCTCCCTGAGTTCAACAGTGCTCCATGAACTTGAGCTGGCGTCCGCGGAGCTCTCAGAGAGAAAGCGACAGAGACGTCCTTTACCTGATGCCGGATAAGACTGTTGGCTCATTCCGGACTAACCATGATTGGAGTCATGGCCGCATGCATTATGCGGGGGGTGCAGCCGCTTCAATATAGAGGCCACCCCATGTGGGATTTCAACGGGGAGGATGACGCCACACGTTACGGTCGTAAGGGGCCGGCCTCAGCCGCCGCCCTAGTAAAGATCTTATCCTCTTTGTACAAGGGAGAAAAGGAGGAATTCCTCCGCGTCAATCGCAGGGCCGGATTTACTATGTACGATCCTCCAAGTTGGGTAAGTGAACAATTGCGCTTGCCCGTTTGTTTTATACTCCCATGGTTAGATAGGTAGTCTAACGACTTCAATGCAGGAACTGCGACAGGAGGTAAAGGATATAAACAGCCATCCTCCACAGCCCGAGGACCCAGAACGGTCCCTCGGTCCGAACTCTGAAGAGGATCCGGACATATCGGTGGAGCTTATCGACGGGGTGTTCCATCAGCTAAGCCAAGGACAATACCTTGGTAGCCATCATGGCTGATTACCCAGGGTTAATTCCGGCCTCCCAGGTGCAGAAACCGGAGTCTCATTCCCTTGAGAGAGATTGCACTCTCGCGTATTCCGGTGTTTCTGACGACAACCGTGTTTTGCAGGGGATTTTCGAGGCAGGAGGCCGAACCTGCGGCGGCTAGCCAACGAGGGGCCGCAGGGCCCCGTGGGGCAAAAAGGAATGTAGTCCGGACTGAGATGCCGGCGCAAAGGTATAGCGCACCCTCTGCTTCCCTGGTGTTATTCTGTCCGGGCATATTAACGTTCGTGCTATCTTCAGAATGAAGAGACCTCGCCGGACTACATCCGGAGAGGTTGCCAATCGGCCCCCACCAGCCAGGCTCCAACGTCTGGCCAGGAAGCGGAGGTGAGCACAAGGCGCGCACCGAACGCTCCTCCGACAGAGGATGCGGACAGGCTGTCTGCCACAAATTCTGCAGGGGAGAGTGCCATGAACCACAGGCGTCGCCGGACAGTTCTACGCGACGCTTGTTTCTCCCAAGAGGCTTTAGATGCCTTTAATTCAGGAGATGCATACCTCCGTGCCGCTCAAAATGGTTTAGCCAGAGCCACAGAGCAGTATGTAAAAGACATACGGGTAAGAAAATTTTGGTCAAATATATATATACCAGTAGCCCCCGAGACTTGAAGCAGTTAGAGCAACTGATTTAAGGATCGTTTAATATGCAGGTTCTTATAGAGAAGAATACTGTACTGTCCCAGGAGCTGGAAAAGTGCAAGGCCCAACTAGAGGCCGCACTAGCCGCAGCAGGGGAGTCCAAAGAGACCCCCTCAGGTAAGATACACTTCGAAAGATTAGTATTGTGCGGTGTGGGTGTAAATCTGACAAATCATATTGCAGATGGCGCCGGACTCGATCCGGACAAACAACAACTCTTACGCCAGCTAAAGGCCGGTGAGAGTATGTTGACAAGGGTGAGGCGAGAGAAGAATGATCTTCAGGATGCCAACACCAAGCTGGACGTCGAACTTAAAGATGTTCGTGGCCAGCTGTCGGACTCCACGAAGGAGAATCAGCGGCTTCGACGCGGCATTTTAGTAAGTGCTTGAACGAACTTTGAAAAAAGAGTTCGGCGAGGAAGTCGACTAACAGAGTAATGTCTGTAGGTATGCTCACAGGTCGTCCTGCAGAGGAGATGCCCGGTTCTACGGGTGACCTTCTTCCCGAACTCATGCAACTGCACGAGCGAATTCGGCAGGCGATGCGAGGTGTTGCCCAAGCCTTATGGCCTGCCCACTCCATGCCCGAGGGCCTTGGAGAGCTTGCGGAGAAGCTGAAGGGAGCTCGGCGGCGCTTCCGGTTGTGGAAGATATCGGCCTGCGACAAGGCGCTAGGGAAGCCTGGGCCATGGTGAAGACCCGTTTTACGAAGTCTGACCCAAACCACATGGCCGAGGTCGGACCAGTGGGGCCTGACGGAAGGAGATCCCTGTGAGCTTAGTATACGGCCAAGTAGAGTTGGCCGCGAAGTATTCCCAGCAGGACTGTAAATTAGACAGCCTGTTAGATGGTATAGAAGAGGAATACAATCAGTCAGAATGACTATGTAATTTTGAATTGACATGTGTAATGCCTTCTAGCCGGATTGTAGATCGTTTGTCGTTGCCGACCTTTTCGCTTCAACCTCGGGACCTGACGGTCCGGAGTGTGTCCGAATACCATAGCGGTTATATAAGAACCGGGGTATGCGTGGAGACCAGGCGTAGGGGTCATTAGTGCTTTATCAGACAAGTGCCCAACTAGTTATGTTATATTACATGGTTAGTAAGAAACATCTTCCAGAGAGAATAGTTCCGTTAGGGGTTCCTTTCGCTGGGAGGCATGCCCTAAAGTGCATGTCCGGACTGCGTAAAAAGACGCAGAAAAAGCATCTGGGGGCGCATAAAATGAGTAAAAAGATCATCTTTTATCTCACCGACCGAATATTCCCTTAAGAACGCTAGCTTTCGGCTTCACCCAGTCTGAGGTACACATCCGGCTGACCCGGCAGTAACAATCGCAGAGGTGCTCCCTTTACCGCCTAGCCGAACAATCGGGAACGTAGGGGTAAGCACAGGAGCCAGGCAACCCAGCTTGGCCAAAACTTAAGTCATATCGATGCATATAATGGTGAAGAAAAAGGTACATGCGGAAGTTTGACGCATGTGTTGGGCATGAAGCCCGTATAAATAAGCTTCTGTTAAAGAAGCCCCCAGGTTTAATGAGCGCGAGTGGCGCGTCACTAGATGAGCCTTTAAGGGCTATAAAAGAAAAGAGGGGAAGGAGAGAAATGTAAGACAGAAAAATGCAAAAAATGGACAGAGGAAGGAGACGAACACAGAGTCCGGCGCTAGGCATAGAATCTTCGAGACGGGGCGTTCCACGGGTTCGGCTCGAGTCGGTTATCCGACGCATCTCGCAGGCGGTACGCCCCGCCAGTCAGGACTTGGTCGATTATGAATGGACCTTCCCACTTGGGCTTGAGTTTGTCCTTTTTCTTATCCGGCAGGCGTAGAACTAGTTCGCCAACATTGTAATTTTTGGCCCGTACTTCTCTGCTTTGATATCTTCGGGCCTGCTGTTGATAAAATGCGGAACGGGCTTTTGCCACGTCACGCTCCTCCTCCAAGGCGTCCAAGTTGTCCTGCCGATCGAGCTCGGCTTCTCTTTCTTCGTACATGCGCACTCTAGGTGAGTCATGAATTATGTCGCAGGGCAGAACTGCCTCTGCGCCGTACACCATAAAAAATGGTGTGTATCCGGTGGTGCGATTTGGCGTGGTCCGCAGCCCCCATAGCACGGAGTCGAGCTCCTCTACCCAGTGCGTGTTAGATTCCTTGAGGGACCGCACCAGTCTGGGTTTAATGCCGCTCATGATAAGACCATTTGCACGTTCGACCTGGCCGTTGGTTTGTGGGTGATAGACGGAAGCATAATCGAGCTTGATGCCCATGTTTTTGCACCAGAGTTTTACCTCAGTCGTGGTGAAGTTTGTACCGTTATCTGGTTATGATGCTGTGGGGGACGCCATAACGGTGTACACCCCGGATATGAAGTCTATCACAGGTCCGGATTCGGCCGTTTTAACAGGCTTGGCTTCTATCCATTTGGTGATATCCACCATGACCAGTAAGTATTTTTTCCTATCGGTCCCACCTTTAAGGGGTCCGACCATGTCAAGCCCCCAGACCGCAAAAGGCCAGTGATGGGTATAGTTTGGAGTGCGGTGGGTGGCATATGGCTTTGGTTGGCAAAAAGTTGGCAACCAGCGCATCGTTGGACTAGGTCCTGAGCGTCTGCCCGGGCCGTCGGCCAATAAAAGCCTGTACGAAAGCCTTGCTAACAAGGGACCGAGCAGCGGCGTGGTGACCACCGAGTCCGGCATGAATTTCAGCCAGAAGGTTCCGCCCTTCCTCTTCGGAGATGCACCTTTGAAGGACTCCGGTAGTGCTTTTCTTATAAAGCTCTCCCTCATAGACTCCATAGGCTTTAGATCGCCGCACTATGCAGCGGGCATCATGTTTGGTCCTCCGGGAGTTCCTGCCTAGTAAGGTAGGCTAGGAATGGTTCTGTCCACGGGGCGATGACCGCCATTATTACGTGGGCTGAAGGTGTAATTTCATTGGCAGAGCCTCCAATTGTCGTCAGATTGTTCGGCGTCGAGTGGTGCGGCTGGGTCCGGGCTGTTATTTCGGGTTCCCTCCCATGCTACGGATGGCTTGAACAATCTTTCCAAAAAGATGTTGGGGGGGACTGCATCGCGTTTGCTCCGATGCGTGCCAGGACGTCCGCTGCTTGATTGTTTTCTCGGGCTATATGGTGAAACTCCAGCCCTTCGAACCGAGCTGACATTTTTAGGACGGCGTTGCGGTAAGCTGCCATTTTTGGGTCCATGGCGTTGACGTCTCCATTTATTTGGGATATCGCGAGGTTTGAATCCCCGCGTACCTCTAGGCGCTGGATACCCATGGATACTGCTATCCGGAGACCATGTAGGAGGGCCTCATATTCGGCTGCATTGTTGGAATCCATGTACATGATCAAGACGGCGCCAGCCCCCAGTCCGGCCAACATTTTGGAGCCGTCAAAATGCATAATCCAGTTTGAATATGTGCCGTACTCTTTAGGGAGCTCGGCCTCCGTCCATTCTGCGACGAAGTCGGCCAAAACTTGCGATTTAATAGCTCGCTGTGGCTTATAGGTTATATCGAACGGGAGGAGCTCGATGGCCCATTTTGCAATCCGGCCCGTTGCGTCGCGGTTGTTGATAATATCGTTGAGTGGTACTTCCGAGGCTACTGATATGGAACACTCTTGAAAGTAGTGTCGTTGCTTCCGGGATGCCATGAATACTGCGTATGCAATCATTTGATAATGCGGGTACTGTGATTTGCATGGAGTGAGGACAGTGGATACGTAGTAGACCGGTCTTTGAAGGGGGAATTTGTGTCTGTCCATTTCCCGCTCGACAACGAGCACTGCGCTGACAACTTCATGTGTTGCTGTAATGTACAATAACATTGGTTCGCCGGTGTTCGGCGCGGCCAGGACTGGGTTTGTTGCCAATATGGCTTTTATTTCATCAAGTCTGGCCGTGGCGGCCTCCGTCCCCCCGAAGTGTTCGGTGCGCCGAAGGAGGCGATAGAGGGGTAGTGCCTTTTCTCCCAAGCGGGAGATGAAGCAGCTTAAAGCCGCCACGCATCCGATTAATTTTTGTATTTGTTTGAGGTCCTTTGGGATATCCAATTGTGACAAAGCTCGGATCTTGGCTGGATTAGCTTCAGTTCCTCTACCAGATACAATGAAGCCCAAGATCTTTCCGGCTGGAACGCCGAAGACGCATTTTTCCAGGTTGAGCTTGATGTCGTATTTTCGGAGGTTATCGAATGTAAGCCTCAAGTCGTCTATTAGAGATTCGACATGTATTGATTTGACGACCACGTCATCCACATACGCCTCACTGTTTTGCCGATCTGATTTGCAGACATGTCTGGATCATGCGCTGATATGTTGCGCCGGCGTTTTTCAGCCCGAAGGGCATTGTGTTGAAGCAGAATGGGCCGTGTATGGTGTGATGAATGCTGTTGCAGCTTGGTCTGATTCTGCCATCTTGATTTGATGGTAACCGGAGTATGCGTCGAGGAAACACAACGAGTCGTGTCTTGCGGTGGCATCGATAATTTGATCGATACAGGGGAGGGAGGGATCCTTTGGGCAAGCCTTGTTGAGGTCTTTAAAATCGACACACAGGCGCCTAGGATTTGTCCTTCTTTGGTACCATCACCAAGTTTGCTAGCCAGTCCGGATGTTTTATGTCTCTAATGAATCGGCCTCCAATAGCTTGGCTAGCTCCTCTCCCATAGTCTGTCTCTTGGGTTCGGAAAAAACACCGAAGGGCTTGTTTGACAGGTTTGAATCCTTTTAGGATATTTAAGCTGTGTTCGGCCAGCTTGCGTGGGATCCCTGGCATGTCTGAAGGGTGCCAGGCAAAAATGTCCCAGTCTCTCATATGAACTTTCGCGGTGCGGCGTCTACATCAGGGCTCAGTCGTGCCCCGATGGAAGCTGTTTTGTTGGGGTCGTTGGATGGACCTGGAATTTTACTATCTCGTCAGCTGGCTTGAAGGATGTGGATTTGGATCCTTATCGAGTATCACATCATCCCTGTTAACCGTGGAGGCGCAGCGCGGTCAGTTCCTCGACCGCTAGGGCTTCGGATAGAGCCTCAAGGGCTAATGCGGCCGTCTTGTTTTCGGCGCGGAGTGCAACGTCCGAATCACTAGCTAGAGTGATAATTCCGTTCGACCCGGGCATCTTAAGCTTCATGTACCCGTAATGGGGTATTGCTTGGAAGATTGTGAATGCTTTCCTGTCCCAGCAAAGCGTGTTGTCTGCTCTTAAACGGGGCCACTTGAAACGTGACTTCTTCGGACCTGTTATCCAGGCGTGCCGAACACCACATCAAGTGTGATTTTTCCTATGCAGCGCGCTTCCAATTGGGGATTATTCCTCTAAAGGTTGTGCTGCTTCGCTCGACGCGGCTCCAGTCTATTTCCATTTTTTGAAGGGTTTCCTCGTAAATGAGGTTCAGTCCGCTGCCTCCATCCATGAGCACCTTGGTGAGGCGAAAGCCGTCCACTATGGGACTGAGGACCAATGCGGCTGGTGCTCGGGCTGTCCGGAATTTAGGTTCATCACTTGCGTTGAAGGTAATGGCAGTGTCGCTCCATGGATTTATTGTTGCAACTTGATAGACTTCGGCGAGGCTGCGAAGTGTTCTTTTTCGCACATTGTTTGATGCGAAAGTCT